>NC_091169.1:14511205-14811205 GCF_040958095.1 Procambarus clarkii | reverse complement strand
ACGAAACGAAGTGGAGGTGGGGTCCCTCGATTGTTTCAAGCGTGGGTTGGATACTCAAGTATATGAGTGGTATTGGGTTGTTATAAATAGGAGCTGCCTCGTATGGGACAATAGGTCTTTTGCAGTTACCTTTGTTCTTATGAACAACACAACTGTGGGATATCTGGGGCTTGACTCAATTTATTAAATTATTAAATTAATGAAAACAATTACGAAGGACCACCCACTTTTAAGAAAAGATGGAAACTCATAAAAAGTGATCATTAGAAAGACAAGGAAGAACCAGTGTCTATGGCTAAATATTAGGAAGCATAATCACTTAAATAAGTTAATGGGCTGTATAGTTAATTAACGCAAATCAAAGCCTCAAACACCTACATTGGGAGGTTATTGCTAGAACTTCATATACGTCTAGAAACTAGTGTGGTTCGTGCACCAGTTCATTGTGTAATAACTAATCTTATGACCAAATTAAGGAATCTATAGAAGATTATCACCAGAAATTATAAGGATTATTAGCATCAGGAATTAATCATTCAAATAAGAACAAAGGCAACTGCAGAAGGCCTATTGACCCATACGAGGCACCTCCTATTTATAACCACCCAATCTCACTCATATACATGTCCAACCCATGCTTGAAACAATCGAGGGACCCCACCTCCACCACGTTACATAAGAACATAAGAACATAAGAACAAAGGTAACTGCAGAAGGCCTATTGGCCCATACGAGGCAGCTCCTATTCTATAACCACCCAATCCCACTCATATACTTGTCCAACCCGTGCTTGAAACAATCGAGGGACCCCACCTCCACAATGTTACGCGGCAATTGGTTCCACAAATCAACATCCCTGTTACTGAACCAGTATTTACCCAAGTCTTTCCTAAATCTAAACTTATCCAATTTATATCCATTGTTTCGTGTTCTGTCCTGTGTTGATACTTTTAATACCCTATTAATATCCCCCCGGTTATGTCCATTCATCCACTTGTAAACCTCTATCATGTCACCCCTAACTCTACGCCTTTCCAGTGAATGCAACTTAAGCTTTGTTAATCTTTCTTCATATGAAAGATTTCTAATTTGGGGAATTAACTTAGTCATCCTACGCTGGACACGTTCAAGTGAATTTATATCCATTCTATAATATGGCGACCAAAACTGAACTGCATAATCTAAATGGGGCCTAACTAGAGCAAGATATAGCTTGAGAACCACACCAGGTGTCTTGTTACTAACGCTGCGATTAATAAATCCAAGTGTCCGATTTGCCTTATTACGAACATTTATGCATTGATCCTTTTGTTTTAAATTCTTACTAATCATAACTCCCAGATCCCTTTCGCAATCCGACTTCGCAATCACAACACCATCTAGCTCGTATCTTGTAACTCTATCATCATTACCTAACCTCAGAACTTTACATTTATCAGCATTAAACTGCATCTGCCAATCCTTTGACCATTTCAAAACCCTATCTAGATCAACTTGAAGTGATAGTGAGTCCTCCTCCGAATTAATTTCCCTACCGATTTTCGTATCATCGGCAAATTTGCAAATGTTGCTACTCAAACCTGAATCTAAATCATTTATATATATTATAAACAACAGAGGTCCCAGGACAGAGCCTTGAGGCACTCCACTTACAACATTTTCCCACTCTGACTTGATTCCATTTATACTAACTCTCTGTTTCCTTTGGTATAGCCATGCCCTAATCCAGCTTAATATAGCACCCCCAATACCATGAGACTCTATTTTTTTAATCAGTCTTTCATGTTTGCATTGCATTTCCTCCCATTATTTGCATTAGCGTGGGAGGAAATGATGTTGGTCGAGTCAGGAGTGAGGAACTGATTCAGAGGTATAAAACAGCCATAGAGTTAGTTAGGAGCAAGGGAGGAATCCCGATCATATGTGGCATTCTTCCAAGAAAGGGAGTGGGAAATGAATGGATATCGAGGGCACTTGGTGTCAATTGCCGGCTGGAAAGATATTGCAAATCAAATGCAATATCTTTCATAGACAACTGGGAACACTTCTATGGAAGAAATGAAATGTATGCTCGTGATGGGGTGCATCTATCGAGAGCTGGGGTTGTTGCTGTTGCGAACTCGCTAGAAGAAGTGGTTAGAGGTGTTTGTTTGGGTTTAAACTGTTAGTAGATAGAGGTATGGGAATTGATTTGGAGGAAGGAGGTAATAAAAGTATGTGTTTGTGGGAGAAAGGAATTGGCAAAACGATCAGGGAAAGAGAAGGTCCGCAAAATAACAATTCACTTAGGGTATATTACACTAACAGTAGAAGTCTAAGAAATAAAATTAACGAATTAAATGCTCTTGTCTGCACAGAAAAAATAGATATTATTGCACTTACCGAAACGTGGATGAATGTAGAAAATAGAGAACTATTAGCTGAATATCAAATATATGGATTTAAACTATTTCACACAGATAGATATATTAGACGAGGAGGTGGAGTAGCCATATATGTTAGGGACAATTTGAAATGTAGTCTCAAAGAGGGAATCAAAACAGAGCCACACACAGAAACTATTTGGATTGAATTAAACGAAAAAGCTAATAATATTATAATAGGAGTAATATATAGGCCACCAAATTTAGACAGAATGGAAGCAAAGCATCTATGGGATGAAATATCTAGAGCATCTAGATCTAACAGTATTTATGTCATGGGTGACTTTAATTTTAGCGGAATAAACTGGTTGAACAAAACAGGGAATAGTGAAGCAGAAGATTTTCTAGAATTAATTGACGATTGCTTTCTTACGCAACACATTAAGGAACCAACACGGGAAAATAATATTTTAGATTTAGTGTTTTGACAACGAGAAGTAACGAAGGAGGAGACCAGCAGTAAAGGGACCTCGTCTTGGAGAGTTACGAAAGACAGGGGCCTTAAGAAGACTTTGATAAAGCCGCCTTCAAACGCCATAGCAACTTCAAATTCATTTGACGTTTTGGAGGACGAGTGCTGTGGAGAGACTGTGGATCGCGCAAAAGGGAAAGCAACGAAGAGAAAGGAAGCGCAGGCCCCTCTGAAAGTAAAGGAAGTACCTAAGCAAACATTAGTTGTGGGAGATTCCCAGATAAGGTATTTGGATAGAACGTTTTGTGCTAGAGATAGGGGGAACAGGTTAAGGGTTTGCTATCCCGGAGCTGGCATTGGTGATATTATAAACAACATGAATGATATTATGGCTGGTAATGGGAACAATCCCATTATTTGCATTAGCGTGGGAGGAAATGATGTTGGTCGAGTCAGGAGTGAGGAACTGATTCAGAGGTATAAAACAGCCATAGAGTTAGTTAGGAGCAAGGGAGGAATCCCGATCATATGTGGCATTCTTCCAAGAAAGGGAGTGGGAAATGAATGGATATCGAGGGCACTTGGTGTCAATTGCCGGCTGGAAAGATATTGCAAATCAAATGCAATATCTTTCATAGATAACTGGGAACACTTCTATGGAAGAAATGAAATGTATGCTCGTGATGGGGTGCATCTATCGAGAGCTGGGGTTGTTGCTGTTGCGAACTCGCTAGAAGAAGTGGTTAGAGGTGTTTGTTTGGGTTTAAACTGTTAGTAGATAGAGGTATGGGAATAGATTTGGAGGAAGGAGGTAATAAAAGTATGTGTTTGGGAGAAAGGAATTGGCAAAATGATCAGGGAAAGAGAAGGTCCGCAAAATAACAATTCACTTAGGGTATATTACACTAACAGTAGAAGTCTAAGAAATAAAATTAACGAATTAAATGCTCTTGTCTGCACAGAAAAAATAGATATTATTGCACTTACCGAAACGTGGATGAATGTAGAAAATAGAGAACTATTAGCTGAATATCAAATATATGGATTTAAACTATTTCACACAGATAGATATATTAGACGAGGAGGTGGAGTAGCCATATATGTTAGGGACAATTTGAAATGTAGTCTCAAAGAGGGAATCAAAACAGAGCCACACACAGAAACTATTTGGATTGAATTAAACGAAAAAGCTAATAATATTATAATAGGAGTAATATATAGGCCACCAAATTTAGACAGAATGGAAGCAAAGCATCTATGGGATGAAATATCTAGAGCATCTAGATCTAACAGTATTTATGTCATGGGTGACTTTAATTTTAGCGGAATAAACTGGTTGAACAAAACAGGGAATAGTGAAGCAGAAGATTTTCTAGAATTAATTGACGATTGCTTTCTTACGCAACACATTAAGGAACCAACACGGGAAAATAATATTTTAGATTTAGTGTTAACTAACAGGGAAACGCAAATTAATGACATCGAAATAGGGAGTGAGCTAGGGAGCAGTGATCACAAAGAAATCAGATTTAGCATAGAATGGAATAGACCAGTAGGAGAAAATTCTGTTAAAGTGCCAGATTTTCGAAAAGCTGATTTTAATAGCCTAAGAAATTTTTTGGGTCAAATTGATTGGAAAGGCTTGGGTATGGGGTGTGGGCCGGTCTTGGAGCGAGACATGAACCCAGCGATAGGTGACTTAAATGGGGATTTCGACGTGGATTCAATATATAACTTATTTAAGAATATTCTAAACAAAGCACAGGAACGTAGTATACCATACAAATTGAATAGATCGTATACTAATGACCCAAAGTGGATAACAAAGAATTTGAAGAACCTTATAGGTAAAAAGAGAGCTTGGTACAAAAGGATTAAAAATGGGGAGGTCACTTTAGAACAGGAATTCGTACAACTGGTTAGAAATGTTAAAAAAGAGATAAGGAAAGCAAAAAGAAACTATGAAGTTCGCATAGCAGGGCAAGCAAAGACAAATCCTAAAGGGTTTTTTCAGTTATATCGTACTAAGACTAGGGAAAGGATAGGTCCATTAAAAACTGAGACAGGTCAAATAACAGATAGTGATGAAGAGATGAGTAGTATTTTTAATAAATATTTTGTATCTGTATTTACTAAAGAGGAACTTAACAATATGCCTTCAGCCGAACAAGTCTATGTGGGTGGGGACGAGGACAGGTTGACGAGTTTAGCAGTTACCAGGGAGGATGTTCTTAAACAAATAGTAAAACTCAAACCAAACAAATCCCCAGGGCCGGATGAAGTGTTTGCTAGGGTGCTTAAAGAATGCAAAGAGGAGCTTTGTGACCCACTGTCAACCATATTTAATAAATCAATAGAGTCAGGCAGAGTGCCAGAGTTTTGGAAAGTTGCTAATGTGATACCAGTTTTTAAGAAAGGAGATAGATCACTTGCGTCTAACTATCGACCAATTAGCCTAACGTCTATTGTGGGAAAGTTACTCGAATCTATAATAGCAAATAAAATTCGTCTTCATCTTGAAAAACATAAATTAATAATTGAGTCGCAACATGGTTTTATAAATGGCCGTTCATGTTTAACAAATTTGTTATCTTTTTATTCTAGCATTGTTGAGGCAGTTGATAGTGGTAAGGATTGCGATGTTGTATACCTTGACTTTAGCAAAGCTTTTGATACAGTGCCACATGAAAGACTGATTAAAAAAATAGAGTCTCATGGTATTGGGGGTGCTATATTAAGCTGGATTAGGGCATGGCTATACCAAAGGAAACAGAGAGTTAGTATAAATGGAATCAAGTCAGAGTGGGAAAATGTTGTAAGTGGAGTGCCTCAAGGCTCTGTCCTGGGACCTCTGTTGTTTATAATATATATAAATGATTTAGATTCAGGTTTGAGTAGCAACATTTGCAAATTTGCCGATGATACGAAAATCGGTAGGGAAATTAATTCGGAGGAGGACTCACTATCACTTCAAGTTGATCTAGATAGGGTTTTGAAATGGTCAAAGGATTGGCAGATGCAGTTTAATGCTGATAAATGTAAAGTTCTGAGGTTAGGTAATGATGATAGAGTTACAAGATACGAGCTAGATGGTGTTGTGATTGCGAAGTCGGATTGCGAAAGGGATCTGGGAGTTATGATTAGTAAGAATTTAAAACAAAAGGATCAATGCATAAATGTTCGTAATAAGGCAAATCGGACACTTGGATTTATTAATCGCAGCGTTAGTAACAAGACACCTGGTGTGGTTCTCAAGCTATATCTTGCTCTAGTTAGGCCCCATTTAGATTATGCAGTTCAGTTTTGGTCGCCATATTATAGAATGGATATAAATTCACTTGAACGTGTCCAGCGTAGGATGACTAAGTTAATTCCCCAAATTAGAAATCTTTCATATGAAGAAAGATTAACAAAGCTTAAGTTGCATTCACTGGAAAGGCGAAGAGTTAGGGGTGACATGATAGAGGTTTACAAGTGGATGAATGGACATAACCGGGGGGATATTAATAGGGTATTAAAAGTATCAACACAGGACAGAACACGAAACAATGGATATAAATTGGATAAGTTTAGATTTAGGAAAGACTTGGGTAAATACTGGTTCAGTAACAGGGTTGTTGATTTGTGGAACCAATTGCCGCGTAACATTGTGGAGGTGGGGTCCCTCGATTGTTTCAAGCACGGGTTGGACAAGTATATGAGTGGGATTGGGTGGTTATAGAATAGGAGCTGCCTCGTATGGGCCAATAGGCCTTCTGCAGTTACCTTTGTTCTTATGTTAACTAACAGGGAAACGCAAATTAATGACATCGAAATAGGGAGTGAGCTAGGGAGCAGTGATCACAAAGAAATCAGATTTAGCATAGAATGGAATAGACCAGTAGGAGAAAATTCTGTTAAAGTGCCAGATTTTCGAAAAGCTGATTTTAATAGCCTAAGAAATTTTTTGGGTCAAATTGATTGGAAAGGCTTGGGTATGGGGTGTGGGCCGGTCTTGGAGCGAGACATGAACCCAGCGATAGGTGACTTAAATGGGGATTTCGATGTGGATTCAATATATAACTTACTTAAGAATATTCTAAACAAAGCACAGGAACGTAGTATACCATACAAATTGAATAGATCGTATACTAATGACCCAAAGTGGATAACAAAGAATTTGAAGAAAATTATAGGTAAAAAGAGAGCTTGGTACAAAAGGATTAAAAATGGGGAGGTCACTTTAGAACAGGAATTCGTACAACTGGTTAGAAATGTTAAAAAAGAGATAAGGAAAGCAAAAAGAAACTATGAAGTTCGCATAGCAGGGCAAGCAAAGACAAATCCTAAAGGGTTTTTTCAGTTATATCGTACTAAGACTAGGGAAAGGATAGGTCCATTAAAAACTGAGACAGGTCAAATAACAGATAGTGATGAAGAGATGAGTAGTATTTTTAATAAATATTTTGTATCTGTATTTACTAAAGAGGAACTTAACAATATGCCTTCAGCCGAACAAGTCTATGTGGGTGGGGACGAGGACAGGTTGACGAGTTTAGCAGTTACCAGGGAGGATGTTCTTAAACAAATAGTAAAACTCAAACCAAACAAATCCCCAGGGCCGGATGAAGTGTTTGCTAGGGTGCTTAAAGAATGCAAAGAGGAGCTTTGTGACCCACTGTCAACCATATTTAATAAATCAATAGAGTCAGGCAGAGTGCCAGAGTTTTGGAAAGTTGCTAATGTGATACCAGTTTTTAAGAAAGGAGATAGATCACTTGCGTCTAACTATCGACCAATTAGCCTAACGTCTATTGTGGGAAAGTTACTCGAATCTATAATAGCAAATAAAATTCGTCTTCATCTTGAAAAACATAAATTAATAATTGAGTCGCAACATGGTTTTATAAATGGCCGTTCATGTTTAACAAATTTGTTATCTTTTTATTCTAGCATTGTTGAGGCAGTTGATAGTGGTAAGGATTGCGATGTTGTATACCTTGACTTTAGCAAAGCTTTTGATACAGTGCCACATGAAAGACTGATTAAAAAAATAGAGTCTCATGGTATTGGGGGTGCTGTATTAAGCTGGATTAGGGCATGGCTATACCAAAGGAAACAGAGAGTTAGTATAAATGGAATCAAGTCAGAGTGGGAAAATGTTGTAAGTGGAGTGCCTCAAGGCTCTGTCCTGGGACCTCTGTTGTTTATAATATATATAAATGATTTAGATTCAGGTTTGAGTAGCAACATTTGCAAATTTGCCGATGATACGAAAATCGGTAGGGAAATTAATTCGGAGGAGGACTCACTATCACTTCAAGTTGATCTAGATAGGGTTTTGAAATGGTCAAAGGATTGGCAGATGCAGTTTAATGCTGATAAATGTAAAGTTCTGAGGTTAGGTAATGATGATAGAGTTACAAGATACGAGCTAGATGGTGTTGTGATTGCGAAGTCGGATTGCGAAAGGGATCTGGGAGTTATGATTAGTAAGAATTTAAAACAAAAGGATCAATGCATAAATGTTCGTAATAAGGCAAATCGGACACTTGGATTTATTAATCGCAGCGTTAGTAACAAGACTCCCGGTGTGGTTCTCAAGCTATATCTTGCTCTAGTTAGGCCCCATTTAGATTATGCAGTTCAGTTTTGGTCGCCATATTATAGAATGGATATAAATTCACTTGAACGTGTCCAGCGTAGGATGACTAAGTTAATTCCCCAAATTAGAAATCTTTCATATGAAGAAAGATTAACAAAGCTTAAGTTGCATTCACTGGAAAGGCGAAGAGTTAGGGGTGACATGATAGAGGTTTACAATCATAGACATGATAGAGGTTCCAGTCGGTCAGGTGAAGTCACAGTGAGAGGTTGTGTTAACCGGAGCTCCTGAGTGTTGTTATAGCAATATGGAAGTTGTAGTGAAGGACCTGGTGACTCTAGTGGGAGCCCTGAGGACAGAGTTGGACTCTCTGCGGGAGGAGGTGCGTCAGCTTAAAAAACTACGAGAAGTAACGAAGGAGGAGACCAGCAGTAAAGGGACCTCGTCTTGGAGAGTTGCGAAAGACAGGGGCCTTAAGAAGACTTTGATAAAGCCGCCTTCAAACGCCATAGCAACTTCAAATTCATTTGACGTTTTGGAGGACGAGTGCTGTGGAGAGACTGTGGATCGCGCAAAAGGGAAAGCAACGAAGAGAAAGGAAGCGCAGGCCCCTCAGAAAGTAAAGGAAGTACCTAAGCAAACATTAGTTGTGGGAGATTCCCAGATAAGGTATTTGGATAGAACGTTTTGTGCTAGAGATAGGGGGAACAGGTTAAGGGTTTGCTATCCCGGAGCTGGCATTGGTGATATTATAAACAACATGAATGATATTATGGCTGGTAATGGGAACAATCCCATTATTTGCATTAGCGTGGGAGGAAATGATGTTGGTCGAGTCAGGAGTGAGGAACTGATTCAGAGGTATAAAACAGCCATAGAGTTAGTTAGGAGCAAGGGAGGAATCCCGATCATATGTGGCATTCTTCCAAGAAAGGGAGTGGGAAATGAATGGATGTCGAGGGCACTTGGTGTCAATTGCCGGCTGGAAAGATATTGCAAATCAAATGCAATATCTTTCATAGACAACTGGGAACACTTCTATGGAAGAAATGAAATGTATGCTCGTGATGGGGTGCATCTATCGAGAGCTGGGGTTGTTGCTGTTGCGAACTCGCTAGAAGAAGTGGTTAGAGGTGTTTGTTTGGGTTTAAACTGTTAGTAGATAGAGGTATGGGAATTGATTTGGAGGAAGGAGGTAATAAAAGTATGTGTTTGTGGGAGAAAGGAATTGGCAAAACGATCAGGGAAAGAGAAGGTCCGCAAAATAACAATTCACTTAGGGTATATTACACTAACAGTAGAAGTCTAAGAAATAAAATTAACGAATTAAATGCTCTTGTCTGCACAGAAAAAATAGATATTATTGCACTTACCGAAACGTGGATGAATGTAGAAAATAGAGAACTATTAGCTGAATATCAAATATATGGATTTAAACTATTTCACACAGATAGATATATTAGACGAGGAGGTGGAGTAGCCATATATGTTAGGGACAATTTGAAATGTAGTCTCAAAGAGGGAATCAAAACAGAGCCACACACAGAAACTATTTGGATTGAATTAAACGAAAAAGCTAATAATATTATAATAGGAGTAATATATAGGCCACCAAATTTAGACAGAATGGAAGCAAAACATCTATGGGATGAAATATCTAGAGCATCTAGATCTAACAGTATTTATGTCATGGGTGACTTTAATTTTAGCGGAATAAACTGGTTGAACAAAACAGGGAATAGTGAAGCAGAAGATTTTCTAGAATTAATTGACGATTGCTTTCTTACGCAACACATTAAGGAACCAACACGGGAAAATAATATTTTAGATTTAGTGTTAACTAACAGGGAAACGCAAATTAATGACATCGAAATAGGGAGTGAGCTAGGGAGCAGTGATCACAAAGAAATCAGATTTAGCATAGAATGGAATAGACCAGTAGGAGAAAATTCTGTTAAAGTGCCAGATTTTCGAAAAGCTGATTTTAATAGCCTAAGAAATTTTTTGGGTCAAATTGATTGGAAAGGCTTGGGTATGGGGTGTGGGCCGGTCTTGGAGCGAGACATGAACCCAGCGATAGGTGACTTAAATGGGGATTTCGATGTGGATTCAATATATAACTTATTTAAGAATATTCTAAACAAAGCACAGGAACGTAGTATACCATACAAATTGAATAGATCGTATACTAATGACCCAAAGTGGATAACAAAGAATTTGAAGAACCTTATAGGTAAAAAGAGAGCTTGGTACAAAAGGATTAAAAATGGGGAGGTCACTTTAGAACAGGAATTCGTACAACTGGTTAGAAATGTTAAAAAAGAGATAAGGAAAGCAAAAAGAAACTATGAAGTTCGCATAGCAGGGCAAGCAAAGACAAATCCTAAAGGGTTTTTTCAGTTATATCGTACTAAGACTAGGGAAAGGATAGGTCCATTAAAAACTGAGACAGGTCAAATAACAGATAGTGATGAAGAGATGAGTAGTATTTTTAATAAATATTTTGTATCTGTATTTACTAAAGAGGAACTTAACAATATGCCTTCAGCCGAACAAGTCTATGTGGGTGGGGACGAGGACAGGTTGACGAGTTTAGCAGTTACCAGGGAGGATGTTCTTAAACAAATAGTAAAACTCAAACCAAACAAATCCCCAGGGCCGGATGAAGTGTTTGCTAGGGTGCTTAAAGAATGCAAAGAGGAGCTTTGTGACCCACTGTCAACCATATTTAATAAATCAATAGAGTCAGGCAGAGTGCCAGAGTTTTGGAAAGTTGCTAATGTGATACCAGTTTTTAAGAAAGGAGATAGATCACTTGCGTCTAACTATCGACCAATTAGCCTAACGTCTATTGTGGGAAAGTTACTCGAATCTATAATAGCAAATAAAATTCGTCTTCATCTTGAAAAACATAAATTAATAATTGAGTCGCAACATGGTTTTATAAATGGCCGTTCATGTTTAACAAATTTGTTATCTTTTTATTCTAGCATTGTTGAGGCAGTTGATAGTGGTAAGGATTGCGATGTTGTATACCTTGACTTTAGCAAAGCTTTTGATACAGTGCCACATGAAAGACTGATTAAAAAAATAGAGTCTCATGGTATTGGGGGTGCTATATTAAGCTGGATTAGGGCATGGCTATACCAAAGGAAACAGAGAGTTAGTATAAATGGAATCAAGTCAGAGTGGGAAAATGTTGTAAGTGGAGTGCCTCAAGGCTCTGTCCTGGGACCTCTGTTGTTTATAATATATATAAATGATTTAGATTCAGGTTTGAGTAGCAACATTTGCAAATTTGCCGATGATACGAAAATCGGTAGGGAAATTAATTCGGAGGAGGACTCACTATCACTTCAAGTTGATCTAGATAGGGTTTTGAAATGGTCAAAGGATTGGCAGATGCAGTTTAATGCTGATAAATGTAAAGTTCTGAGGTTAGGTAATGATGATAGAGTTACAAGATACGAGCTAGATGGTGTTGTGATTGCGAAGTCGGATTGCGAAAGGGATCTGGGAGTTATGATTAGTAAGAATTTAAAACAAAAGGATCAATGCATAAATGTTCGTAATAAGGCAAATTGGACACTTGGATTTATTAATCGCAGCGTTAGTAACAAGACACCTGGTGTGGTTCTCAAGCTATATCTTGCTCTAGTTAGGCCCCATTTAGATTATGCAGTTCAGTTTTGGTCGCCATATTATAGAATGGATATAAATTCACTTGAACGTGTCCAGCGTAGGATGACTAAGTTAATTCCCCAAATTAGAAATCTTTCATATGAAGAAAGATTAACAAAGCTTAAGTTGCATTCACTGGAAAGGCGAAGAGTTAGGGGTGACATGATAGAGGTTTACAAGTGGATAAATGGACATAACCGGGGGGATATTAATAGGGTATTAAAAGTATCAACACAGGACAGAACACGAAACAATGGATATAAATTGGATAAGTTTAGATTTAGGAAAGACTTGGGTAAATACTGGTTCAGTAACAGGGTTGTTGATTTGTGGAACCAATTGCCGCGTAACATTGTGGAGGTGGGGTCCCTCGATTGTTTCAAGCACGGGTTGGACAAGTATATGAGTGGGATTGGGTGGTTATAGAATAGGAGCTGCCTCGTATGGGCCAATAGGCCTTCTGCAGTTACCTTTGTTCTTATGTTCTTATGTTCTTATGTACAAATGGATGAATGGACATAACCGGGGGGATATTAATAGGGTATTAAAAGTATCAACACAGGACAGAACACGAAACAATGGATATAAATTGGATAAGTTTAGATTTAGGAAAGACTTGGGTAAATACTGGTTCAGTAACAGGGTTGTTGATTTGTGGAACCAATTGCCGCGTAACATTGTGGAGGTGGGGTCCCTCGATTGTTTCAAGCACGGGTTGGACAAGTATATGAGTGGGATTGGGTGGTTATAGAATAGGAGCTGCCTCGTATGGGCCAATAGGCCTTCTGCAGTTACCTTTGTTCTTATGTTCTTATGTTCTTATGTGGCACTGTATCAAAAGCTTTGCTAAAGTCAAGGTATACAACATCGCAATCCTTACCACTATCAACTGCCTCAACAATGCTAGAATAAAAAGATAACAAATTTGTTAAACATGAACGGCCATTTATAAAACCATGTTGCGACTCAATTATTAATTTATGTTTTTTAAGATGAAGACGAATTTTATTTGCTATTATAGATTCGAGTAACTTTCCCACAATAGACGTTAGGCTAATTGGTCGATAGTTAGACGCAAGTGATCTATCTCCTTTCTTAAAAACTGGTATCACATTAGCAACTTTCCAAAACTCTGGCACTCTGCCTGACTCTATTGATTTATTAAATATGGTTGACAGTGGGTCACAAAGCTCCTCTTTGCATTCTTTAAGCACCCTAGCAAACACTTCATCCGGCCCTGGGGATTTGTTTGGTTTGAGTTTTACTATTTGTTTAAGAACATCCTCCCTGGTAACTGCTAATCTCGTCAACCTGTCCTCGTCCCCACCCACATAGACTTGTTCGGCTGAAGGCATATTGTTAAGTTCCTCTTTAGTAAATACAGATACAAAATATTTATTAAAAATACTACTCATCTCTTCATCACTATCTGTTATTTGACCTGCCTCAGTTTTTAATGGACCTATCCTTTCCCTAGTCTTAGTACGATATAACTGAAAAAAACCCTTTAGGATTTGTCTTTGCTTGCCCTGCTATGCGAACTTCATAGTTTCTTTTTGCTTTCCTTATCTCTTTTTTAACATTTCTAACCAGTTGTACGAATTCCTGTTCTAAAGTGACCTCCCCATTTTTAATCCTTTTGTACCAAGCTCTCTTTTTACCTATAAGGTTCTTCAAATTCTTTGTTATCCACTTTGGGTCATTAGTATACGATCTATTCAATTTGTATGGTATACTACGTTCCTGTGCTTTGTTTAGAATATTCTTAAATAAGTTATATATTGAATCCACATCGAAATCCCCATTTAAGTCACCTATCGCTGGGTTCATGTCTCGCTCCAAGACCGGCCCACACCCCATACCCAAGCCTTTCCAGGGAGGATGTTCTTAAACAAATAGTAAAACTCAAACCAAACAAATCCCCAGGGCCGGATGAAGTGTTTGCTAGGGTGCTTAAAGAATGCAAAGAGGAGCTTTGTGACCCACTGTCAACCATATTTAATAAATCAATAGAGTCAGGCAGAGTGCCAGAGTTTTGGAAAGTTGCTAATGTGATACCAGTTTTTAAGAAAGGAGATAGATCACTTGCGTCTAACTATCGACCAATTAGCCTAACGTCTATTGTGGGAAAGTTACTCGAATCTATAATAGCAAATAAAATTCGTCTTCATCTTGAAAAACATAAATTAATAATTGAGTCGCAACATGGTTTTATAAATGGCCGTTCATGTTTAACAAATTTGTTATCTTTTTATTCTAGCATTGTTGAGGCAGTTGATAGTGGTAAGGATTGCGATGTTGTATACCTTGACTTTAGCAAAGCTTTTGATACAGTGCCACATGAAAGACTGATTAAAAAAATAGAGTCTCATGGTATTGGGGGTGCTATATTAAGCTGGATTAGGGCATGGCTATACCAAAGGAAACAGAGAGTTAGTATAAATGGAATCAAGTCAGAGTGGGAAAATGTTGTAAGTGGAGTGCCTCAAGGCTCTGTCCTGGGACCTCTGTTGTTTATAATATATATAAATGATTTAGATTCAGGTTTGAGTAGCAACATTTGCAAATTTGCCGATGATACGAAAATCGGTAGGGAAATTAATTCGGAGGAGGACTCACTATCACTTCAAGTTGATCTAGATAGGGTTTTGAAATGGTCAAAGGATTGGCAGATGCAGTTTAATGCTGATAAATGTAAAGTTCTGAGGTTAGGTAATGATGATAGAGTTACAAGATACGAGCTAGATGGTGTTGTGATTGCGAAGTCGGATTGCGAAAGGGATCTGGGAGTTATGATTAGTAAGAATTTAAAACAAAAGGATCAATGCATAAATGTTCGTAATAAGGCAAATTGGACACTTGGATTTATTAATCGCAGCGTTAGTAACAAGACACCTGGTGTGGTTCTCAAGCTATATCTTGCTCTAGTTAGGCCCCATTTAGATTATGCAGTTCAGTTTTGGTCGCCATATTATAGAATGGATATAAATTCACTTGAACGTGTCCAGCGTAGGATGACTAAGTTAATTCCCCAAATTAGAAATCTTTCATATGAAGAAAGATTAACAAAGCTTAAGTTGCATTCACTGGAAAGGCGAAGAGTTAGGGGTGACATGATAGAGGTTTACAAGTGGATGAATGGACATAACCGGGGGGATATTAATAGGGTATTAAAAGTATCAACACAGGACAGAACACGAAACAATGGATATAAATTGGATAAGTTTAGATTTAGGAAAGACTTGGGTAAATACTGGTTCAGTAACAGGGTTGTTGATTTGTGGAACCAATTGCCGCGTAACATTGTGGAGGTGGGGTCCCTCGATTGTTTCAAGCACGGGTTGGACAAGTATATGAGTGGGATTGGGTGGTTATAGAATAGGAGCTGCCTCGTATGGGCCAATAGGCCTTCTGCAGTTACCTTTGTTCTTATGTTCTTATGTTCTTTCCAATCAATTTGACCCAAAAAATTTCTTAGGCTATTAAAATCAGCTTTTCGAAAATCTGGCACTTTAACAGAATTTTCTCCTACTGGTCTATTCCATTCTATGCTAAATCTGATTTCTTTGTGATCACTGCTCCCTAGCTCACTCCCTATTTCGATGTCATTAATTTGCGTTTCCCTGTTAGTTAACACTAAATCTAAAATATTATTTTCCCGTGTTGGTTCCTTAATGTGTTGCGTAAGAAAGCAATCGTCAATTAATTCTAGAAAATCTTCTGCTTCACTATTCCCTGTTTTGTTCAACCAGTTTATTCCGCTAAAATTAAAGTCACTCATGACATAAATACTGTTAGATCTAGATGCTCTAGATATTTCATCCCATAGATGCTTTGCTTCCATTCTGTCTAAATTTGGTGGCCTATATATTACTCCTATTATAATATTATTAGCTTTTTCGTTTAATTCAATCCAAATAGTTTCTGTGTGTGGCTCTGTTTTGATTCCCTCTTTGAGACTACATTTCAAATTATCCCTAACATATATGGCTACTCCACCTCCTCGTCTAATATATCTATATGTGTTAAATAGTTTAAATCCATATATTTGATATTCAGCTAATAGTTCTCTATTTTCTACATTCATCCACGTTTCGGTAAGTGCAATAATATCTATTTTTTCTGTGCAGACAAGAGCATTTAATTCGTTAATTTTATTTCTTAGACTTCTACTGTTAGTGTAATATACCCTAAGTGAATTGTTATTTTGCGGACCTTCTCTTTCCCTGATCGTTTTGCCAATTCTTTTCTCCCACAAACACATACTTTTATTACCTCCTTCCTCCAAATCAATTCCCATACCTCTATCTACTAACAGTTTAAACCCAAACAAACACCTCTAACCACTGGTTCCAACGAGTTTGCAACAGCAACAACCCCAGCTCTCGATAGATGCACCCCATCACAAGCATACATTTCATTTCTTCCATAGAAGTGTTCCCAGTTGTCTATGAAAGATATTGCATTTGATTTGCAATATTTTTCCAGCCGGCCATTGACACCAAGTGCCCTCGACATCCATTCATTTCCCACTCCCTTTCTTGGAAGAATGCCACATATGATCGGCATTCCTCCCTTGCTCCTAACTAATTCAATGGCTGTCCTAAATCTCTGTATTAGTTCCTCACTCCTAACTCGCCCAACATCATTACCCCCTGCACTAATACAAATAATGGGTTTGTTCCCATTTCCCGTCATAATATCATTCATGTTTCCAACAATATCACCAATTCCAGCTCCCGGATAGCAAACCCTTAGTCTGTTCCCCCTATCTCTGGCACAAAACGTTCTGTCTAAATACCTCACTTGTGAATCTCCCAGAACCAAAAATCGCTTCGGTGTGTGGAGCACAATATTAAAGACCCCCCAATGCCAAGATGAAGGAAGAGATTTCCACCACCGTCCAGTTCTGCAAAGTACGATAGGATATAAGTGTCCTATCGACAAAGTTTGAGAATAATGCGATTTTGCCAACTGCCCAACATACTATCAAAAACAAAAGGGCCAAGATTAACACCTGCGTGTTATTTGATAAAGGGTCCCAAAAAACATTTGTCATTAAAGAATTGGCAGATAACATAAAATTAAAAAACTTGTAACAGAAGTAAAACTAAATATATCAGGGTTCCTGACCAACACATGACACAAAGTCTACAAAATGGTCCAACTTTTAGTACGTTTAGGCAGTTATGTCTGATCAGTACAGGCCATAGTAGTAGACAAAATCCTATCTTATTTATTTATTTATTTATGCATATACAAGAAGGTACATTGGGAATGTGAGGATACATAAAATGGTAATTACAGTTTTGCAAAGCCACTAGTACGCGCAGCGTTTCGGGCAGACCATTTCGGGCAGATCTGACCTACATGTTCAAGGTATAGGGACAAATTCCTACATGAAAGGAAAATTAAGTTGGCTGACATCATCATCACGTTTGACCACCTCACCAACATTCCTTGTAGGTGCAGACTATTGCCATAAATTCATCACTGGATAAATTAAAAGGCAAGATTATAGAGAAAGTGGACCTGAAATGGACCACTAAAAACAAATGGGAAGATAGACCATATCAACACTTTCGGCAGCCTCCTCCATGGGAAGAATCGAATCTAAAGATAATCATTAAAGGATTACCAGTTTAAAAATCAGCATGTGACCCCGCAGAGGTTCAAGGAAGTAATAGAACACATGGAAACCATCTCAAGACATACAACGACTCATATCTTCATAAACGGACCAGTTGATCAAGAAAGAGGTTCTACTGGGGCAGCAGTTTACACTACCAACCATGAAGCTTACTGGAGCATGAATAGTGGATGCTCAACATTGCAAACAGAATTATATGCCCTGAAGGAGGCAATAAACTATACAATTGAGAATAATTTACATGTCATCATTCATACCGACTCTAAATCTTCACTCCAGGCATTGTTATCCAGTCAGCACATAGATAATATAACCCTCCTCACAGAAATTCAACATATAGGAAAAGAAGCCCATAATCTAGGGCTGTCAATCACCCTAAATTGGATTCCAAGTCACATTGGCATAGATGGTAATGAAAAGGCAGACTCGCTAGCAAAAACTGCCACTGCTCTACCTGTTGTACAGGTCCAAATACCTCCAAGTTTCTCACAGATTAATCCAACGACAGCAGCTACAATAGATGCACATTCCACCGCTACTACAATGATTAGAAAAGCCGTTGAGGAATGGGACTCACTAGTGAGCATTCTACATCTACATCTACTGGTTGTGGGAGATTCCCAGGTGAAGTATTTGGACAGAACGTTTTGTCCCAGAGATAGGTGGGAACAGGTTAAGAGTTTGCTATCCGGGAGCTGGAATTGGAGATATTGTTAACATAAAAGATATTATGACGGGAAATGGGAACAAACACATTATTTGTATTAGTGCAGGGGGGAATGATGTTGGAATAGTTAGGAGTGAGGAACTGATACAGAAATTTAACAGCCATAGAATTAGTTAGCAGCAAGGGAGGAATCCCGATCATATGTGGCATTCTTCCAAGAAAGAGCGATGGGAATGAATGGTTGTCGAGGGCACTTGGTGTCAATTGCCGGCTGGAAAGATATTGCAAATCAAATAAGAACATAAGAACAAAGGCTTCTGCAGAAGGCCTATTGGCCCATACGAGGCAGCTCCTATTTACAACAACCCAATCCCACTCATATACATGTTCAACCCATACTTGAAACAATCGAGGGACCCCCACCTCCACCATGTTACGTGGCAATTGGTTCCACAAATCAACAACCCCTGTTACTGAACCAGTATTTACCCAAGTCTTTCCTAAATCTAAACTTATCCAATTTATGCCCAATGTTTTGCGTTCTGTCTTCAGTTAATACTTTTAATGCTCCCTTTTAATGCTTTTAATATCCCCTTTGTTATGTCCATTCATCCACTTGTAAACCTCTATCATGTCACCCGTAGTTCTTTGTCTTTCCAATGAATGCAATTTAAGCTTTGTAATCTCTCTTCATATGAAAGATTTCTAATTTGGGGAATTACCTTTGTCATCCTACGTTGGATACGTTCAAGTGAATTTTTATCTATAATACGCCGACCAAAACTAAACTTCATAATCTAAATGGAGCCTAACCAGAGCAAGATATAGCTGAAGAACAACGTCAGGTGTCTTGTTACTAATGCTTCGATTAATAAATCTCAGTGTCCTATTTGCCTTATTACGAATATTCATGCATTGATCCTTTGGTTTTAAATTCTTACTAATCATAACTCCCAGATCCCTTTTGCAATCAGACTTCGCAATCTCAACACCATTTAGCTCGTATCTTATAACTCTATCATTACCTAGCCTCAAAACTTTACATTTATCAGCATTAAATTGCATCTGCCAATCCTTTGGCCTTTTCAAAACCCTATTTAGATCAACTTGAAGTGATAGCGAGTCTTCTTCCCTGTTAATTTCACTATAGATTTTTGTATCATCGGCAAATTTGCAAACGTTGCTACTCAAACCTGAATCTAAATAATTTATATATATTATAAACAACAGAGGTCCCAGGACAGAGCCTTGAGGCACTCCACTTACAACATTTTCCCACTCTGACTTAACCCCATTTATACTAACTCTGTTTCCATTGGTATAGCCATGCCCTAATCCAGCTTAATATAGCACCCCCAATACCATGAGATTCTATCTTTTTACTTAGTCTTTCACGTGGCACTGTATCAAAAGCTTTGTTAAAGTAAAGGTACACAACATCACAAACCTTACCACTATCAACTGCCTCAACTATGCTGGAATAAAAAGATAGCAAAATTGTTACACATGAACGGCCATTTGTAAAACCATGTTGACTCGTTTATTAAATTTTTTTTCAAGACGAAAACGAATGGTATTTGCAATTATCGATTCAAGTAACTTTCCCACAATAGACGTTAGGTTAATTGGCCGATAGTTTGACGCAAGTGATCCATCTCCTTTTTAAAAAATTGGTATCACATTAGCAACTTTCCATGACTCTGGCACTCTGCCTGACTATTGATTTATTAAGTATGGTAGACAGTGGCTCGCCAAGCTCCCTTTTGCATTCTTTAAGCACCCTGGCAAACACTTCATCCGACCCTGGGGATTTGTTTGGTTTAAGTTTAACTATTTGTTTAGCAGTTACCAGCGAGGATATAATTAAACTAGTCAACCTGTCCTCGTCCCCCACCCACATAGACTTGTTCGGCTAAAGGCATATTCTTAAGTTCGTCTTTAGTAAATAGATATAAAATATTTATTAAAAATACTACTCATCTCATCATTATCTGTTATTTAACCTGTCTCAGTTTTTAATGGACCTATCCTTTCCCTAATCTTTGTCCTGTATAACTGGAAAAACCCTGTAGGATTTGCCTTTGCTTGCCCTGCTATGCGAACTTCATGGTTTCTTTTTGATTTCCTTATCCCTTAACATTTCTAACCAGTTGTACAAATTCCTGTTCTAAAGTGACTTTCTCATTCTTAATCCTTTTGTACTACACTTTCTTTTTACCTATAAGGTTATTCAGATCCTTTGTTATCCACTTTGGATCATTAGTATTTGATCTTTTCAATTTATAAGGTATACTACTTTCCTGGGCTTTGCTTAGAATATTTTTAAACAGGTTATATTTTGAATCCACATCGAAAACCCCTTTAACGTCACCTATCGCTGGGTTCACGTCTAACTCCAAGACCGGCCCACACCCCATACCCAAAACTTTCTAATCTATTTGACCTCAAAAAATTCTTAGACTATTGAAATCAGCTTTTCGAAAATCAGGCATTTTTAACAGAATTTTCTCCTACAGATCTATTTCATTCTATGCTAAATCTGATTTCTTTATGACCACTGTTCCCTAGATCACTCCCTATTTCGATGTCCTTAATTTGTTTCCCTGTTAGTTAAACTATATCTAAAATATTATTTTCCAGCATTGGTTCCTTAATGTGTTGCGAAAGAAAGCAATCGTCAATTTTAGAAAATCTTCTAGAAAGGGGAATAGATCACTTGCATCAAACTATCGGCCAATTAGCCTAACGTCTATTGCGGGAAAGTTACTTGAATCGATAATTGCAAATTCCATTCGTTTTCATCTTGAAAAACATAAATTAATAAGTCACAACATGGTTTTACATATGGCCGTTCATGTGTAACAAATTTGCTATCTTTTTATTCCAGCATAGTCGAGGCAGCTGATAGTGGTAAGGTTTGAGATGTGTATCTTGACCTTAGCAAAGCTTTTGATACAGTGCCACATGAAAGACTGATTAAAGAGGTAGAGGCTCATGGTATTGGGGGCGCTATATTAAGATGGATTAGGGCATGGCTATTTCAAAGGAAACAGAGTTAGTATAAATGGGGTTAAGTCAGAGTGGGATAGTGTTGTTAGTGGAGTGCCTCAATGCTCTGTCCTGGGACATCTGTTGTTTATAATTTATATAAATGATTTAGATTCAGGTTTGAGTAGCAACATTAACAAATTTGCCGATGAAACAAAAATCGGTATGGAAATTAACACGGAAGACGACATGCTATCACTTCAAGTTTATGGAAATAAGGTTTTGAAATGGTCAAAAGATTGGCAGATGCATTTTAATGCTGATAAACGGAAAGTTCTGAGGCTAGGTAATGATGATGGTTACAAGATACGAGCTAGATGGTGTTGAGATTGAGAATTTGGATTGCGAAAGTGATTTGGGAGTTATGATTAGGAAGAATTTAAAACCAAAGGATCTATGCGTGAATGTTCGTAATAAGGCAAATAGGACACTGGGATTTATTAATCGAAGCGATAGTAACATGACACCTAGTGTTGTTCTTCAACTGTATCTTGCTCTGGTTAGGCCCCATTTAGATTATGCAGTTCAGTTTTGGTCGCCGTAGTATAGAATGGATATAAATTCACTTGAACGTGTCCAGTGAAGGATAAGAACATAAGAACATACGAACAAAGGCAACTGCAGAAGGCCTGTTGGCCCATAAGAGGCAGCTCCTATTTATAACTACCCAATCCCACTCATATACATGTCCAACCCATGCTTGAAACAATCGAGGGACCCCACCTCCACAATGTTACGCGGCAATTGGTTCCACAAATCAACAACCCTGTTACTGAACCAGTATTTACCCAAGTCTTTCCTAAATCTAAACTTATCCAATTTATACCCATTGTTTCGTGTTCTGTCTTGTATTGATACTTTTAATACCCTATTAATATCCCCCTTTGTTATGTCTAGTCATAAACCTTTAAACCCATCATGTCATCCTTAACTCTTGGCCTTTCCAGTGAATGCAATTTAAGCTTTGTTAATCTTTCTTCATATGAAAGATTTCTAATTTGGGTAATTAACTTAGTCATCTTTAGAATTAACTTAGTCATCTTTAATTTTAGCGGAATAAACTGGTTGAACAAAACAGGGAATAGTGAAGCAGAAGATTTTCTAGAATTAATTGACGATTGCTTTCTTACGCAACACATTAAGGAACCAACACGGGAAAATAATATTTTAGATTTAGTGTTAACTAACAGGGAAATGCAAATTAATGACATCGAAATAGGGAGTGAGCTAGGGAGCAGTGATCACAAAGAAATCAGATTTAGCATAGAATGGAATAGACCAGTAGGAGAAAATTCTGTTAAAGTGCCAGATTTTCGAAAAGCTGATTTTAATAGCCTAAGATATTTTTTGGGTCAAATTGATTGGAAAGTCTTGGGTATGGGGTGGGGGCCGGTCTTGGAGCGAGACATGAACCCAGCGATAGGTGACTTAAATGGGGATTTCGATGTGGATTCAATATATAACTTATTTAAGAATATTCTAAACAAAGCACAGGAACGTAGTATACCATACAAATTGAATAGATCGTATACTAATGACCCAAAGTGGATAACAAAGAATTTGAAGAACCTTATAGGTAAAAAGAGAGCTTGGTACAAAAGGATTAAAAATGGGGAGGTCACTTTAGAACAGGAATTCGTACAACTGGTTAGAAATGTTAAAAAAGAGATAAGGAAAGCAAAAAGAAACTATGAAGTTCGCATAGGAGGGCAAGCAAAGACAAATCCTAAAGGTTTTTTTCAGTTATATCGTACTAAGACTAGGGAAAGGATAGGTCCATTAAAAACTGAGACAGGTCAAATAACAGATAGTGATGAAGAGATGAGTAGTATTTTTAATAAATATTTTTTATCTGTATTTACTAAAGAGGAACTTAACAATATGCCTTCAGCCGAACAAGTCTATGTGGGTGGGGACGAGGACAGGTTGACGAGTTTAGCAGTTACCAGGGAGGATGTTCTTAAACAAATAGTAAAACTCAAACCAAACAAATCCCCAGGGCCGGATGAAGTGTTTGCTAGGGTGCTTAAAGAATGCAAAGAGGAGCTTTGTGACCCACTGTCAACCATATTTAATAAATCAATAGAGTCAGGCAGAGTGCCAGAGTTTTGGAAAGTTGCTAATGTGATACCAGTTTTTAAGAAAGGAGATAGATCACTTGCGTCTAACTATCGACCAATTAGCCTAACGTCTATTGTGGGAAAGTTACTCGAATCTATAATAGCAAATAAAATTCGTCTTCATCTTGAAAAACATAAATTAATAATTGAGTCGCAACATGGTTTTATAAATGGCCGTTCATGTTTAACAAATTTGTTATCTTTTTATTCTAGCATTGTTGAGGCAGTTGATAGTGGTAAGGATTGCGATGTTGTATACCTAGACTTTAGCAAAGCTTTTGATACAGTGCCACATGAAAGACTGATTAAAAAAATAGAGTCTCATGGTATTGGGGGTGCTATATTAAGCTGGATTAGGGCATGGCTATACCAAAGGAAACAGAGAGTTAGTATAAATGGAATCAAGTCAGAGTGGGAAAATGTTGTAAGTGGAGTGCCTCAAGGCTCTGTCCTGGGACCTCTGTTGTTTATAATATATATAAATGATTTAGATTCAGGTTTGAGTAGCAACATTTGCAAATTTGCCGATGATACGAAAATCGGTAGGGAAATTAATTCGGAGGAGGACTCACTATCACTTCAAGTTGATCTAGATAGGGTTTTGAAATGGTCAAAGGATTGGCAGATGCAGTTTAATGCTGATAAATGTAAAGTTCTGAGGTTAGGTAATGATGATAGAGTTACAAGATACGAGCTAGATGGTGTTGTGATTGCAAAGTCGGATTGCGAAAGGGATCTGGGAGTTATGATTAGTAAGAATTTAAAACAAAAGGATCAATGCATAAATGTTCGTAATAAGGCAAATCGGACACTTGGATTTATTAATCGCAGCGTTAGTAACAAGACACCTGGTGTGGTTCTCAAGCTATATCTTGCTCTAGTTAGGCCCCATTTAGATTATGCAGTTCAGTTTTGGTCGCCATATTATAGAATGGATATAAATTCACTTGAACGTGTCCAGCGTAGGATGACTAAGTTAATTCCCCAAATTAGAAATCTTTCATATGAAGAAAGATTAACAAAGCTTAAGTTGCATTCACTGGAAAGGCGAAGAGTTAGGGGTGACATGATAGAGGTTTACAAGTGGATGAATGGACATAACCGGGGGGATATTAATAGGGTATTAAAAGTATCAACACAGGACAGAACACGAAACAATGGATATAAATTGGATAAGTTTAGATTTAGGAAAGACTTGGGTAAATACTGGTTCAGTAACAGGGTTGTTGATTTGTGGAACCAATTGCCGCGTAACATTGTGGAGGTGGGGTCCCTCGATTGTTTCAAGCACGGGTTGGACAAGTATATGAGTGGGATTGGGTGGTTATAGAATAGGAGCTGCCTTGTATGGGCCAATAGGCCTTCTGCAGTTACCTTTGTTCTTATGTTCTTATGTTCTTATCTTAGTCATTAACTTAGTCATAACTTTGCAGGGGGTAATGATGTTGGACGAGTTAGGAGTGAGGAACTAATACTGAGATTCAGGACAGCCATTGAATTAGTTAGGAGCAAGGGAGGAATCCCGATCATATGTGGCATTCTTCCAAGAAAGGGAGTGGGAAATGAATGGATGTCAAGGGCACTTGGTGTCAATTGCCGGCTGGAAAGATATTGCAAATCAAATGCAATATCTTTCATAGACAACTGGGAACACTTCTATGGAAGAAATGAAATATATGCTCCTGATGGGGTGCATCTATCGAGAGCTGGGGTTGTTGCTGTTGCGAACTCGTTGGAAGAAGTGGTTAGAGGTGTTTGTTTGGGTTTAAACTGTTAGTAGATAGTGGTATGGGAATTGATTTGGAGGAAGGAGGTAATAAAAGTATGTGTTCGTGGGTGAAAAGAATTGGCATAATAATCAGGGAAAGAAAAGGGCCTCAAAATAACAATTCACTTAGGGTATATTACACTAACAGTAGAAGTCTAAGAAATAAAATTAACGAATTAAATGCTCTTGTCTGCACAAAAAAAATAGATATTATTGCACTTACCGAAACGTGGATGAATGTAGAAAATAGAGAACTATTAGCTGAATATCAAATATATGGATTTAAACTATTTCACACAGATAGATATATTAGACGAGGAGGTGGAGTAGCCATATATGTTAGGGACAATTTGAAATGTAGTCTCAAAGAGGGAATCAAAACAGAGCCACACACAGAAACTATTTGGATAGAATTAAACGAAAAAGCTAATAATATTATAATAGGAGTAATATATAGGCCACCAAATTTAGACAGAATGGAAGCAAAGCACCTATGAGATGAAATATCTAGAGCATCTAGATCTAACAGTATTTATGTCATGGGTGACTTTAATTTTAGCAGAATAAACTGGTTGAACAAAACAGGGAATAGTGAAGCAGAAGATTTTCTAGAATTAATTGACGATTGCTTTCTTACGGATCCAACACGGGAAAATAATATTTTAGATTTAGTGTTAACTATTAGGGAAACGCAAATTAATGACATCGAAATAGGGAGTGAGCTAGGCAGCAGTGATCACAAACATAAGAACATAAGAACATAAGAACATAAGAACAAAGGTAACTGCAGAAGGCCTATTGGCCCATACGAGGCAGCTCCTATTCTATAACCACCCAATCCCACTCATATACTTGTCCAACCCGTGGTTGAAACAATCGAGGGACCCCACCTCCACAATGTTACGCGGCAATTGGTTCCACAAATCAACAACCCTGTTACTGAACCAGTATTTACCCAAGTCTTTCCTAAATCTAAACTTATCCAATTTATATCCATTGTTTCGTGTTCATGGTATTGGGGGTGCTATATTAAGCTGGATTAGGGCATGGCTATACCAAAGGAAACAGAGAGTTAGTATAAATGGAATCAAGTCAGAGTGGGAAAATGTTGTAAGTGGAGTGCCTCAAGGCTCTGTCCTGGGACCTCTGTTGTTTATAATATATATAAATGATTTAGATTCAGGTTTGAGTAGCAACATTTGCAAATTTGCCGATGATACGAAAATCGGTAGGGAAATTAATTCGGAGGAGGACTCACTATCACTTCAAGTTGATCTAGATAGGGTTTTGAAATGGTCAAAGGATTGGCAGATGCAGTTTAATGCTGATAAATGTAAAGTTCTGAGGTTAGGTAATGATGATAGAGTTACAAGATACGAGCTAGATGGTGTTGTGATTGCGAAGTCGGATTGCGAAAGGGATCTGGGAGTTATGATTAGTAAGAATTTAAAACAAAAGGATCAATGCATAAATGTTCGTAATAAGGCAAATCGGACACTTGGATTTATTAATCGCAGCGTTAGTAACAAGACACCTGGTGTGGTTCTCAAGCTATATCTTGCTCTAGTTAGGCCCCATTTAGATTATGCAGTTCAGTTTTGGTCGCCATATTATAGAATGGATATAAATTCACTTGAACGTGTCCAGCGTAGGATGACTAAGTTAATTCCCCAAATTAGAAATCTTTCATATGAAGAAAGATTAACAAAGCTTAAGTTGCATTCACTGGAAAGGCAAAGAGTTAGGGGTGACATGATAGAGGTTTACAAGTGGATGAATGGACATAACCGGGGGGATATTAATAGGGTATTAAAAGTATCAACACAGGACAGAACACGAAACAATGGATATAAATTGGATAAGTTTAGATTTAGGAAAGACTTGGGTAAATACTGGTTCAGTAACAGGGTTGTTGATTTGTGGAACCAATTGCCGTGTAAAGTGGTGGAGGTGGTGTCCCTCGATTGTTTCAAGCACAGGTTGGACAAGTATATGAGTGGGATTGGGTGGTTATAGAAAAGGAGCTGCCTCGTATGGGCCAATAGGCTTTCTGCAGTTACCTTTGTTCTTATGTTGGTGTCTCTTTAAATGAGCGTGCGGATGCTGCCGCTAAGGACGCTATCTTCACTTGTCCCATCTCCCATAAAGGTGTTCCTTATTCCGACTTTTACCCAGTTATTCATGCCTCCATCCTTGCCCGATGGCAGAGTTGTTGGTCTTCTGTTATTGGTAACAAACTGCATACTCTTAAGAGTCGTGTTTCCCAGAGGCCTTCCTCCTGCCACTGTTACCGGTGGTGGGAAACGGCTCTGGCTAGGTTACATATTGGCCATACCCGTTTATATGAATATCATACCCGTTTAACTCACGGTCACTTAATGGAGCGCCGCCCTGCTCCTTATTGTCCAAATTGCATTGTCCCTCTTACGGTCGTGCATATCCTTGTTGAATGTCCTGACTTCCAGGATGAGTGTGTCTTGTTTTCCGACCGTCCCCCGCGGTCGCTTGTCCCTTGATAGAATTCTTGGTGACTCGGATACTTTTTATAAGAACATAAGAACATAAGAACAAAGGTAACTGCAGAAGGCCTATTGGCCCATTCGAGGCAGCTCCTATTCTATAACCACCCAATCCCACTCATATACTTGTCCAACCCGCGCTTGAAACAATCGAGGGACCCCACCTCCACCACGTTATGCGGCAATTGGTTCCACAAATCAACAACCCTGTTACTGAACCAGTATTTACCCAAGTCTTTCCTAAATCTAAACTTATCCAATTTATACCCATTATTTCGTGTTCTGTCCTGTGTTGATACTTTTAATACCCTATTAATATCCCCCTTGTTATGTCCATTCACCCACTTGTAAACCTCTATCATGTCGCCCCTAACTCTTCGCCTTTCCAGTGAATGCAACTTAAGCTTTGTTAATCTTTCTTCATATGAAAGATTTCTAATTTGGGGAATTAACTTAAATTAACTTATATCGTTCGCCTTATGCGTTTTTGTTCTCGTATTGGCATCCTTGGTGATATTTAGCGCCCTCTGATTATCCTGCACATTTGATGGTGCTACATAGCCTTCCCGGTTTGGTGCCTTCTGTTGATAATTACTTACTTCTTGCGTGACTTGTGTATATACTTGGCCTTTCCTGTTTGCTATCATGTAACTTAATAATGCCAAAACGTTGTCGTTGCTTCATTTTCATGTGTGTGTGGTTTGGTCACTTATAGTATTTGAGGAATTTAATGTCTTGGAGGGCCTCTCATAAACATGCGTCATCTTTGTAGATTCTGGTTAGTTTGACCTGGAGAACGTTGGTACAGCAGGTGCTGGAGTCCTCACAGATAAACTACTGGCTAGAGGTGGAGGATGTGATGAGTCTGGTGCAGCAGGAGCCGCTTTTTATGAAGACAGCACATACTTATATTACCTCCTTCCTCCAAATCAATTCCCATACCTCTATCTACTAACAGTTTAAACCCAAACAAACACCTCTAACCACTTCTTCCAACGAGTTCGCAACAGCAACAACCCCAGCTCTCTGCATCTATCGAGAGCTGGGGTTGTTGCTTTTGCGAACTCGTTGGAAGAAGTGGTTAGAGGTGTTTGTTTGGGTTTAAACTGTTAGTAGATAGAGGTATGGGAATTGATTTGGAGGAAGGAGGTAATAAAAGTATGTGTTTGTGGGAAAAAGGAATTGGCAAAATGATCAGAGAAAGAGAAGGGCCTCAAAATAACAATTCACTTAGGGTATATTACACTAACAGAAGTAGTCTAAGAAATAAAATTAACGAATTAAATGCTCTTGTCTGCACAGAAAAAATAGATATTATTGCACTTACCGAAACGTGGATGAATGTAGAAAATAGAGAACTATTAGCTGAATATCAAATAAATGGATTTACACTATTTCACACAGATAGATATATTAGACGAGGAGGGGGAGTAGCTATATATGTTAGGGACAATTTGAAATGTAGTCTCAAAGAGGGAATCAAAACTGAGCCACACACAGAAACTATTTGGATAGAATTAAACGAAAAAGCTAATAATATTAAAATAGGAGTTATATATAGGCCACCAAATTTAGACAGAATGGAAGCAAAGCACCTATGGGATGAAATATCTAGAGCATCTAGATCTAACAGTATTTATGTCATGGGTGACTTTAATTTTAGTGGTATAAACTGTTTGAACAAATCAGGGAATAGTGAAGCAGAAGATTTTCTAGAATTAATTGACGATTGCTTTCTTACCCAACACATTAAGGAACCAACACGGGAAAATAATATTTTAGATTTAGTGTTAACTAACAGGGAAACACAAATTAATGACATCGAAATAGGGAGTGAGCTAGGGAACAGTGATCACAAAAAAAATCAGATTTAGCATAGAATGGAATAGACCAGTAGGAGAAAATTCTGTTAAAGTGCCAGATTTTCGAAAAGCTGATTTTAATAGCCTAAGAAATTTTTTGTGTCAAATTTATTGGAAAGTCTTGGGTATGGGGTGTGGTCCGGTCTTGGAGCGAGACATGAACCCAGCGATAGGTGACGTAAATGGGGATTTCGATGTGGATTCAATATATAACTTATTTAAGAATATTCTAAACAAAGCACAGGAACGTAGTATACCATACAAATTGAATAGATCGAATACTAATGACCCAAAGTTGGTAACAAAGAATTTGAAGAACCTTATAGGCAAAAAGAGAGCTTGATACAAAAGGATTAAAAATGGGGAGGTCACTTTAGAACAGGAATTCGTACAACTGGTTAGAAATGTTAAAAAAGAGATAAGGAAAGCAAAAAGAAACTATGAAGTTCGCATTGCAGGGCAAGCAAAGACAAATCCTAAAGGGTTTTTTCAGTTATATCGTACTAAGACTAGGGAAAGGATAGGTCCATTAAAAACTGAGACAGGTCAAATAACAGATAGTGATGAAGAGATGAGTAGTATTTTTAATAAATATTTTGTATCTGTATTTACTAAAGAGGAACTTAACAATATGCCTTCAACCGAACAAGTCTATTTGGGTGGGGACGAGGACAGGTTGACGAGTTTAGCAGTTACCAGGGAGGATGTTCTTAAACAAATAGTAAAACTCAAACCAAACAAATCCCCAGGGCTGGATAAAGTGTTTGCCAGGGTGCTTAAAGAATGCAAAGAGGAGCTTTGTGACCCACTGTCTACCATATTTAATAAATCAATAGAGTCAGGCAGAGTGCCAGAGTTTTGGAAAGTTGGTAATGTGATACCAGTTTTTAAGAAAGGAGATAGATCACTTGCGCCTAACTATCGACCAATTAGCCTAACGTCTATTGTGGGAAAATTACTCGAATCTATAATAGCAAATAAAATTCGTCTTCATCTTGAAAAACATAAATTAATAATTGAGTCGCAACAATGTTTTATAAATGGCCGTTCATGTTTAACAAATTTGTTATCTTTTTATACTAGCATAGTTGAGGCAGTTGATAGTGGTAAGGATTGTGATGTTGTGTACCTTGACTTTAGCAAAGCTTTTGATACAGTGCCACATGAAAGACTGATTAAAAAGATAGAGTCTCATGGTATTGCGGGTGCTATATTAAGCTGGATTAGGGCATGGCTATACCAAAGGAAACAGAGTTAGTATAAATGGAATCAAGTCAGAGTGGGAAAATGTTGTAAGTGGAGTGCCTCAAGGCTCTGTCCTGGGACCTCTGTTGTTTATAATATATATAAATGATTTAGGTTTGAGTAAATCGCTTTCGCCTTTCCAGTGAATGTAACTTAAGCTTTGTCAATCTTTCTTCATATGAAAGATTTCTAATTTGGGGAATTAACTTAGTCATCCTACGCTGGACACGTTCAAGTGAATTTATATCCATTCTATAATATGGCGACCAAAACTGAACTGCATAATCTAAATGGGGCCTAACTAGAGCGAGATATAGCTTGAGAACCACACCAGGTGTCTTGCTACTAACGCTGCGATTAATAAATCCAAGTGTCCGATTTGCCTTATTACGAACATTTAAGCATTGATCCTTTTGTTTTAAATTCTTACTAATCATAACTCCCAGATCCCTTTCGCAATTCGACTTCGCAATCTCAACACCATCTAGCTCGTATCTTGTAACCCTATCATCATTACCTAACCTCAGAACTTTACATTTATCAGCATTAAACTGCATCTGCCAATCCTTCGACCATTTCAAAACCCTATCTAGATCAACTTGTAGTGATAGTGAGTCCTCCTCCGAATTAATTTCCCTACCGATTTTCGTATCATCGGCAAATTTGCAAATGTTGCTACTCAAACCTGAATCTAAATCATTTATATATATTATAAATAACAGAGGTCCCAGGACAGAACCCTGAGGCACCCCACTTACAACATTTTCCCACTCTGACTTGACTCCATTTATACTAACTCTCTGTTTCCTTTGGTATAGCCATGCCCTAATCCAGCTTAATATAGCACCTCCAATACAATGAGACTCTAACTTTTTAATCAGTCTTTCATGTGGCACTGTATCAAAAGCTTTGCTAAAGTCAAGGTACACAACATCGCAATCCTTACCACTATCAACTGCCTCAACAATGCTAGAATAAAAAGATAACAAATTTGTTAAACATGAACGGCCATTTATAAAACCGTGTTGCAACTCAATTATTAATTTATGTTTTTCAAGATGAAGACGAATTTTATTTGCTATTATAGATTCGAGTAACTTTTCCACAATAGACGTTAGGCTAATTGGTCGATAGTTAGAAGCAAGTGATCTATCTCCTTTCTTAAAAACTGGTATCACATTAGCAACTTTCCAAAACTCTGGCACTCTGCCTGACTCTATTGATTTATTAAATATGGTTGACAGTGGGTCACAAAGCTCCTCTTTGCATTCTTTAAGCACCCTGGCAAACACTTCATCCGGCCCTGGGGATTTGTTTGGTTAGAGTTTTACTATTTGTTTAAGAACATCCTCCCTGGTAACTGTTAAACTCGTCAACCTGTCCTCATCCCCACCCACATAGACTTGTTCGGCTGAAGGCATATTGTTAAGTTCCTCTTTAGTAAATACAGGTACAAAATATTTATTAAAAATACTACTCATCTCTTCATCACTATCTGTTATTTGACCTGTCTCAGTTTTTAATGGACCTATCCTTTCCCTAGTCTTAGTACGATATAACTGAAAAAACCCTTCAGGATTTGTCTTTGCTTGCCCTGCTATGCGAACTTCATAGTTTCTTTTTGCTTTCCTTATCTCTTTTTTAACATTTCTAACCAGTTGTACGAATTTCTGTTCTAAAGTGACTGTAACACGGGTTTTGGGTTCCCTCTCTTTTCTTCCTTCTTTCTACTCCCTCTACCCGTATTCTTACTTTTATTTCTAAACCAAGGGACTCCAAAACTTTTAACAAAGCCAACTCCACGCCACGTGGTCCTAAGACGATTGACCGACTTAGGATTCTACACCCAGTATGACGTGACCTAAGCTCTGAACAAAACCCTAGAGTCACCTCTGCTGCCACCACCAGACCAGTAATACAAGAGCAATGATCGAGGTCTGGATCGATCACGCTAATTAATCAACCTAGGGGCTTGATCCCCACTATAAACGATGACCTTGAGTGTGGAATAAATTACACGGTAATGATAATTCCGATTCGATGTTAGAATCGGCGCCCAATGCAACTCTGCCTCGTGTGGACCACGTGACCAGGACAAGTATACACATAAAACACATGGAAACAATAAAATGCAAATTAATAACAAATTTAATTTATTAAAAGAAAACTAAAACAAAATCTAAATATGTTCACTCCCTATCACTTTAACACTCCCTACTTGACCTGAATGGCAAATGAGAAGACTATTTCTATAATTAACAATAGCAACTATACCTTGGGCGACCAGCTAGATGTTTTGGCTGGTCTTGGGGAGAGGTAAGATGTTTGACCTCTTATCCCAGCTGCTCCCGTTTCCACACTGATCTTTTCCTTGTCTGGTCTCCCCCAGACAGAACATTGTATCCTTCCGCCTAGTCAAAGTTCTACCCAGTTACTAGCAAGGTTTAAGTTATAACAATTAACCTCTGTTGTACTTAATTGATCCAGACTGGTTGAATTATTTTACTGAATTAAATTACAAACATCTAACGGCAGAGCTGTTCCCGATCACAAAAATGGTTATTAAAACTTTGAGAAATAGTAGACCTGTCAACCCCTGATGACCTATGACCGCCGGTCACTCCGCTTTAAAAGTTAGATCTGATTCGTGACGTCACTGATGGTGACTTAAACTCAATAATTAGAATACTCTTGATATTGTATCCAGTACTATTATACAATACAATTTTAATGCAAAATGAATAAAGGCTAATTTTCTCTAAATTACTGAATACTATAGGATGAGTCATTATACGCAGCTTTGAACAAAGCGTCGGTTATTTCCACCGCGAATTCCCCTGGGGGTCAGGTCACCATGCGGCTCAGCTTCCCATTCTCTTTTGTCGATAAACCACTCTGGATAATTCTTACAACAGCCTAGTTTGTTACATGACCTCCCCATTTTTAATCCTTTTGTACCAAGCTCTCTTTTTACCTATAAGGTTCTTCAAATTCTTTGTTATCCACTTTGGGTCATTAGTATTCGATCTATTCAATTTGTATGGTATACTACGTTCCTGTGCTTTGTTTAGAATATTCTTAAAATAAATAAGTTATATATTGAATCCACATCGAAATCCCCATCTACGTCACCTATCGCTGGGTTCATGTCTCGCTCCAAGACCGGCCCCCACCCCATACCCAAAACTTTCCAATCAATTTGACCCAAAAGATTTCTAAAGCTATTAAAATCAGCTTTTCGAAAATCTGGCACTTTAACAGAATTTTCTCCTACAAGTCTGTTCCATTCTATGCTAAATCTGATTTCTTTGTGATCACTGTTCCCTAGCTCACTCCCTATTTCGATGTCATTAATTTGTGTTTCCCTGTTAGTTAACACTAAATCTAAAATATTATTTTCCCGCGTTGGTTCCTTAATGTGTTGCGTAAGAAAGCAATCGTCAATTAATTCTAGAAAATCTTCTGCTTCACTAATCCCTGTTTTGTTCAACCAGTTTATTCCACTAAAATTAAAGTCACCTATGACATAAATACTGTTAGATCTAGATGCTCTAGATATTTCATCCCATAGATGCTTTGCTTCCATTCTGTCTAAATTTGGTGGCCTATATATAATTCCTATTATAATATTATTTGCTTTTTCGTTTAATTCTATCCAAATAGTTTCTGTGTGTGGCTCAGTTTTGATTCCCTCTTTGAGACTACATTTCAAATTGTCCCTAACATATATGGCTACTCCCCCTCCTCGTCTAATATATCTATCTGTGTGAAATAGTTGAAATCCATTTATCTGATATTCAGCTAATAGTTCTCTATTTTCTACGTTCATCCACGTTTCGGTAAGTGCAATAATATCTATTTTTTCTGTGCAGACAAGAGCATTTAATTCATTAATTTTATTTCTTAGACTTCTACTGTTAGTGTAATATATCCTAAGTGAATTGTTATTTTGAGGCCCTTTTCTTTCCCTGATCATTTTGCCAATTCTTTTCTCCCACGAACACATACTTTAATTACCTCCTTCCTCCAAATCAATTCCCATACCACTATCTACTAACAGTTTAAACCCAAACAAACACCTCTAACCACTGGTTCCAACGAGTTCGCAACAGCAACAACCCCAGCCCTCGATAGATGCTCCCCATCACGAGCATACATTTCATTTCTTCCATAGAAGCGTTCCCAGTTGTCTATGAAAGATATTGCATTTGATTTGCAATATATTTCCAGCCGGCAATTGACACCAAGTGCCCTCGACATCCATTCATTTCCCACTCCCTTTCTTGGAAGAATGCCACATATGATCGGGATTCCTCCCTTGCTCCTAACTAATTCAATGGCTGTCCTAAATCACTGTATTAGTTCCTCACTCCTAACTCGCCCAACATCATTACCCCCTGCACTAATACAAATAATGGGTTTGTTCCCATTTTCCGTCATAATATCATTCATGTTTTCAACAATATCACCAATTCCAGCTCCCGGTTAGCAAACCCTTAATCTGTTCCCCTTATCTCTGGCACAAAACGTTCTGTCTAAATACCTCACCTGGGAATCTCCCACAACCAAAATTCGCTTCGGTATCGCCCTAACTTTCTGAGCAGCCTGAGGGGCCTGCGCTCTGCCGTTCCTCGCTGCGGGCGCACTACAGCACTCGTCCTCCAACACAGCAAATGAATTTGCCGTCCTTAGGGCGTCTGTAGGCGGCCTTGTCAAGGTCTTCTTAAGACCCCTGTCTTTCAGTACTCTCCACGATGAGGTCTCGTCAACACTGGTCTCCTCTTTCGTTTCCTCTCGAAGTCTCAGCCGTCGTACCTCCTCCCGCAGGGAATCCATCTCTGCTCTCAGAGCTCCAACCAAACTCACCAAATCATTAACTAATCCTTCCATTATTGCAATAATAATGTTACTCCAGAGCTCCAGCTAACACAACCTCTCTCTGTGACAGCACCTGACAATCGAGGAACCCCACCTCCACAATGTTACTTGGCAATTGGTTCCACAAATCAACAACCCTGTTACTGAACCAGTATTTACCCAAGTCTTTCCTAAATCTAAACTTATCCAATTTATACCAATTGTTTCGTATTCTGTCTTGTGTTGATACTTTTAATACCCTATTGATATCCCCTTTGTTATGTCCCTTCACCCACTTGTAAACCTCTATCATGTCACCCCTAACTCTTCGCCTTTCCAGTGAATGCAACTTGAGCTTTGTTAATCTTTCTTCATATGAAAGATTTCTAATTTGGGGATTTAACTTAGTCATCCTACGCTGGACACGTTCAAGTGAATTTATATCCATTCTATAATATGGCGACCAAAACTGAACTGCATAATCTAAATGGGGCCTAACTAGAGCAAGATATAGCTTGAGAACCACACCAGGTGTCTTGTTACTAACGCTGCGATTAATGAATCCAAGTGTCCGATTTGCCTTATTACGAACATTTATGCATTGATCCTTTTGTTTTAAATTCTTACTAATCATAACTCCCAGATCCCTTTCGCAATTCGACTTCGCAATCTCAACACCATCTAGCTCGTATCTTGTAACCCTATCATCATTACCTAACCTCAGAACTTGACATTTATCAGCATTAAACTGCATCTGCCAATCCTTCGACCATTTCAAAACCCTATCTAGATCAACTTGAAGTGATAGTGAGTCCTCCTCCGAATTAATTTCCTTACCGATTTTCGTATCATCGGCAAATTTGCAAATGTTGCTACTCAAACCTGAATCTAAATCATTTATATAAATCATTTATACATATATTATAAACAACAGAACACTAGATTTTAATACCTCATACTATATGTTATTAATAGTATATTGTATAAGGTATATAGGTTATATATTATAGCCCAACGAATCTCACAGAACATCCGATGGCTTGGAATCTCTACCACAATATGGAAGATATTGAGAAGTTTCTAAACTGGGTGAAGGAAATGTGAGGCTGCTTTGTGCGGGAGCTAACGGCAGCCATCACGGAGGAGGGACGCCATGTCCTGGTGATGGCGCCCCCCTCCAAGGTCACAGACCCATTCTCCAATGAACCCAAGCCGAAGATCTGGATCGAAGCAGGTAAGAGAGAGGAGCTTGTTTGTCCTGACTACTCAATAGAGTTAACAATAATAATTGTTACTACGTTCCCACAATAGACTACGTCTATTGTGGGAAAGTTACTCGAATCTATAATAGCAAATAAAATTCGTCTTCATCTTGAAAAACATAAATTAATAATTGAGTCGCAACATGGTTTTATAAATGGCCGTTCATGTTTAACAAATTTGTTATCTTTTTATTCTAGCATTGTTGAGGCAGTTGATAGTGGTAAGGATTGCGATGTTGTATACCTTGACTTTAGCAAAGCTTTTGATACAGTGCCACATGAAAGACTGATTAAAAAAATAGAGTCTCATGGTATTGGGGGTGCTATATTAAGCTGGATTAGGGCATGGCTATACCAAAGGAAACAGAGAGTTAGTATAAATGGAATCAAGTCAGAGTGGGAAAATGTTGTAAGTGGAGTGCCTCAAGGCTCTGTCCTGGGACCTCTGTTGTTTATAATATATATAAATGATTTAGATTCAGGTTTGAGTAGCAACATTTGCAAATTTGCCGATGATACGAAAATCGGTAGGGAAATTAATTCGGAGGAGGACTCACTATCACTTCAAGTTGATCTAGATAGGGTTTTGAAATGGTCAAAGGATTGGCAGATGCAGTTTAATGCTGATAAATGTAAAGTTCTGAGGTTAGGTAATGATGATAGAGTTACAAGATACGAGCTAGATGGTGTTGTGATTGCGAAGTCGGATTGCGAAAGGGATCTGGGAGTTATGATTAGTAAGAATTTAAAACAAAAGGATCAATGCATAAATGTTCGTAATAAGGCAAATCGGACACTTGGATTTATTAATCGCAGCGTTAGTAACAAGACACCTGGTGTGGTTCTCAAGCTATATCTTGCTCTAGTTAGGCCCCATTTAGATTATGCAGTTCAGTTTTGGTCGCCATATTATAGAATGGATATAAATTCACTTGAACGTGTCCAGCGTAGGATGACTAAGTTAATTCCCCAAATTAGAAATCTTTCATATGAAGAAAGATTAACAAAGCTTAAGTTGCATTCACTGGAAAGGCGAAGAGTTAGGGGTGACATGATAGAGGTTTACAAGTGGATGAATGGACATAACCGGGGGGATATTAATAGGGTATTAAAAGTATCAACACAGGACAGAACACGAAACAATGGATATAAATTGGATAAGTTTAGATTTAGGAAAGACTTGGGTAAATACTGGTTCAGTAACAGGGTTGTTGATTTGTGGAACCAATTGCCGCGTAACATTGTGGAGGTGGGGTCCCTCGATTGTTTCAAGCACGGGTTGGACAAGTATATGAGTGGGATTGGGTGGTTATAGAATAGGAGCTGCCTCGTATGGGCCAATAGGCCTTCTGCAGTTACCTTTGTTCTTATGTTCTTATGTTCTTAATTGTTATTGTGTATATAAAAATTATAAGTAAGATAAGAGTTAATAATGATAAGTGTCAATATGAAATAACAGCTAATTACTTCACAATCTGTTAGGAATCTTTCATATGAAGAATGATTAACAAAGCTTAATTTGCCCTGAGGACAGAGTTGGACTTTCTGCGGGAGGAGGTGCGTCAGCTTAAAGAACAACGAGAAGTAATGAAGGAGGAGACCAGCAGTAAAGGGACCTCGTCTTGGAGAGTTGTGAAAGATAGGGGCCTTAAGAAGACTTTGATAAAGCCGCCTTCAAACGCCATAGCAACCTCTAATTCATTTGACGTTTTGGAGGACGAGTGCTGTGGAGAGACTGTGGATCGCGCAAAAGGGAAAGCAACGAAGAGAAAGGAAGCGCAGGCCCCTCAGAGGGTAAAGGAAGTACCTAAGCAAACATTAGTTGTGGGAGATTCCCAGATAAGGTATTTGGATAGAACGTTTTGTGCTAGAGATAGGGGGAACAGGTTAAGGGTTTGCTATCCCGGAGCTGGCATTGGTGATATTATAAACAACATGAATGATATTATGGCTGGTAATGGGAACAATCCCATTATTTGCATTAGCGTGGGAGGAAATGATGTTGGTCGAGTTAGGAGTGAGGAACTGATTCAGAGGTATAAAACAGCCATAGAGTTAGTTAGGAGCAAGGGAGGAATCCCGATCATATGTGGCATTCTTCCAAGAAAGGGAGTGGGAAATGAATGGATATCGAGGGCACTTGGTGTCAATTGCCGGCTGGAAAGATATTGCAAATCAAATGCAATATCTTTCATAGACAACTGGGAACACTTCTATGGAAGAAATGAAATGTATGCTCGTGATGGGGTGCATCTATCGAGAGCTGGGGTTGTTGCTGTTGCGAACTCGTTAGAAGAAGTGGTTAGAGGTGTTTGTTTGGGTTTAAACTGTTAGTAGATAGAGGTATGGGAATTGATTTGGAGGAAGGAGGTAATAAAAGTATGTGTTTGTGGGAGAAAGGAATTGGCAAAACGACCAGGGAAAGAGAAGGTCCGCAAAATAACAATTCACTTAGGGTATATTACACTAACAGTAGAAGTCTAAGAAATAAAATTAACGAATTAAATGCTCTTGTCTGCACAGAAAAAATAGATATTATTGCACTTACCGAAACGTGGATGAATGTAGAAAATAGAGAACTATTAGCTGAATATCAAATATATGGATTTAAACTATTTCACACAGATAGATATATTAGACGAGGAGGTGGAGTAGCCATATATGTTAGGGACAATTTGAAATGTAGTCTCAAAGAGGGAATCAAAACAGAGCCACACACAGAAACTATTTGGATTGAATTAAACGAAAAAGCTAATAATATTATAATAGGAGTAATATATAGGCCACCAAATTTAGACAGAATGGAAGCAAAGCATCTATGGGATGAAATATCTAGAGCATCTAGATCTAACAGTATTTATGTCATGGGTGACTTTAATTTTAGCGGAATAAACTGGTTGAACAAAACAGGGAATAGTGAAGCAGAAGATTTTCTAGAATTAATTGACGATTGCTTTCTTACGCAACACATTAAGGAACCGACACGGGAAAATAATATTTTAGATTTAGTGTTAACTAACAGGGAAACGCAAATTAATGACATCGAAATAGGGAGTGAGCTAGGGAGCAGTGATCACAAAGAAATCAGATTTAGCATAGAATGGAATAGACCAGTAGGAGAAAATTCTGTTAAAGTGCCAGATTTTCGTAAAGCTGATTTTAATAGCCTAAGAAATTTTTTGGGTCAAATTGATTGGAAAGTCTTGGGTATGGGGTGTGGGCCGGTCTTGGAGCGAGACATGAACCCAGCGATAGGTGACTTAAATGGGGATTTCGATGTGGATTCAATATATAACTTATTTAAGAATATTCTAAACAAAGCACAGGAACGTAGTATACCATACAAATTGAATAGATCGAATACTAATGACCCAAAGTGGATAACAAAGAATTTGAAGAACCTTATAGGTAAAAAGAGAGCTTGGTACAAAAGGATTAAAAATGGGGAGGTCACTTTAGAACAGGAATTCGTACAACTGGTTAGAAATGTTAAAAAAGAGATAAGGAAAGCAAAAAGAAACTATGAAGTTCGCATAGCAGGGCAAGCAAAGACAAATCCTAAAGGGTTTTTTCAGTTATATCGTACTAAGACTAGGGAAAGGATAGGTCCATTAAAAACTGAGACAGGTCAAATAACAGATAGTGATGAAGAGATGAGTAGTATTTTTAATAAATATTTTGTATCTGTATTTACTAAAGAGGAACTTAACAATATGCCTTCAGCCGAACAAGTCTATGTGGGTGGGGACGAGGACAGGTTGACGAGTTTAACAGTTACCAGGGAGGATGTTCTTAAACAAATAGTAAAACTCAAACCAAACAAATCCCCAGGGCCGGATGAAGTGTTTGCCAGGGTGCTTAAAGAATGCAAAGAGGAGCTTTGTGACCCACTGTCAACCATATTTAATAAATCAATAGAGTCAGGCAGAGTGCCAGAGTTTTGGAAAGTTGCTAATGTGATACCAGTTTTTAAGAAAGGAGATAGATCACTTGCGTCTAACTATCGACCAATTAGCCTAACGTCTATTGTGGGAAAGTTACTCGAATCTATAATAGCAAATAAAATTCGTCTTCATCTTGAAAAACATAAATTAATAATTGAGTCGCAACATGGTTTTATAAATGGCCGTTCATGTTTAACAAATTTGTTATCTTTTTATTCTAGCATTGTTGAGGCAGTTGATAGTGGTAAGGATTGCGATGTTGTATACCTTGACTTTAGCAAAGCTTTTGATACAGTGCCACATGAAAGACTGATTAAAAAGATAGAGTCTCATGGTATTGGGGGTGCTATATTAAGCTGGATTAGGGCATGGCTATACCAAAGGAAACAGAGAGTTAGTATAAATGGAATCAAGTCAGAGTGGGAAAATGTTGTAAGTGGAGTGCCTCAAGGCTCTGTCCTGGGTCCTCTGTTGTTTATAATATATATAAATGATTTAGATTCAGGTTTGAGTAGCAACATTTGCAAATTTGCCGATGATACGAAAATCGGTAGGGAAATTAATTCGGAGGAGGACTCACTATCACTTCAAGTTGATCTAGATAGGGTTTTGAAATGGTCAAAGGATTGGCAGATGCAGTTTAATGCTGATAAATGTAAAGTTCTGAGGTTAGGTAATGATGATAGAGTTACAAGATACGAGCTAGATGGTGTTGTGATTGCGAAGTCGGATTGCGAAAGGGATCTGGGAGTTATGATTAGTAAGAATTTAAAACAAAAGGATCAATGCATAAATGTTCGTAATAAGGCAAATCGGACACTTGGATTTATTAATCGCAGCGTTAGTAACAAGACACCTGGTGTGGTTCTCAAGCTATATCTTGCTCTAGTTAGGCCCCATTTAGATTATGCAGTTCAGTTTTGGTCGCCATATTATAGAATGGATATAAATTCACTTGAACGTGTCCAGCGTAGGATGACTAAGTTAATTCCCCAAATTAGAAATCTTTCATATGAAGAAAGATTAACAAAGCTTAAGTTGCATTCACTGGAAAGGCGAAGAGTTAGGGGTGACATGATAGAGGTTTACAAGTGGATGAATGGACATAACCGGGGGGATATTAATAGGGTATTAAAAGTATCAACACAGGACAGAACACGAAACAATGGGTATAAATTGGATAAGTTTAGATTTAGGAAAGACTTGGGTAAATACTGGTTCAGTAACAGGGTTGTTGATTTGTGGAACCAATTGCCGCGTAACATTGTGGAGGTGGGGTCCCTCGATTGTTTCAAGCACGGGTTGGACAAGTATATGAGTGGGATTGGGTGGTTATAGAATGGGAGCTGTCTCGTGTGGGCCAGTGGGCCTTCTGCAGTTGCCTTTGTTCTTATGTTCTTATTCACTGGAAAGGCGAAGAGTTAGGGGTGACATGATAGAGGTTTACAAGTGGATGAATGGACATAACAAAGAGGATATAAATGGAGTATTAAAAGTATCAACACAGAACGCGAAACAATGGGTATAAATTGGATAAGTTTAGATTTAAGGGAAGACTTGGGTAAATACTGCTTCGGTAACAGGGTTGTTGATTTGTGGAACCAATTACCACGAAACGAAGTGGAGGTGGGGTCCCTCGATTGTTTCAAGCGTGGGTTGGATACTCAAGTATATGAGTGGTATTGGGTTGTTATAAATAGGAGCTGCCTCGTATGGGACAATAGGTCTTTTGCAGTTACCTTTGTTCTTATGAACAACACAACTGTGGGATATCTGGGGCTTGACTCAATTTATTAAATTATTAAATTAATGAAAACAATTACGAAGGACCACCCACTTTTAAGAAAAGATGGAAACTAATAAAAAGTGATCATTAGAAAGACAAGAAAGAACCAGTGTCTATGGCTAAATATTAGGAAGCATAATCACTTAAATAAGTTAATGGGCTGTATAGTTAATTAACGCAAATCAAAGCCTCAAACACCTACATTGGGAGGTTATTGCTAGAACTTCATATACGTCTAGAAACTAGTGTGGTTCGTGCACCAGTTCATTGTGTAATAACTAATCTTATGACCAAATTAAGGAATCTATAGAAGATTATCACCAGAAATTATAAGGATTATTAGCATCAGGAATTAATCATTCAAATAAGAACAAAGGCAACTGCAGAAGGCCTATTGACCCATACGAGGCACCTCCTATTTATAACCACCCAATCTCACTCATATACATGTCCAACCCATGCTTGAAACAATCGAGGGACCCCACCTCCACCACGTTACGCGGCAATTGGTTCCACAAATCAACAACCCTGTTACTGAACCAGTATTTACCCAAGTCTTTCCTAAATCTAAACTAATCCAATTTATACCCATTGTTTCGTGTTCTGTCTTGTGTTGATGCTTTTAATGCCCTATTAATATCCCCTTTGTTATGTCCATTCACCCACTTGTAAACCTCTATCATGTCACCCCTAACTCTTCGCCTTTCCAGTGAATGCAACTTAAGCTTTGTTAATCTTTCTTCATATTAAAGATTTCTAATTTGGGGAATTAACTTAATCATCCTACGTTGGACACGTTCAAGTGAATTTACATCCATTCTATAATATGGCGACCAAAACTGAACTGCATAATCTAAATGGGGCCTAACCAGAGCAAGATATAGCTTAAGAACCACACCAGGTGTCTTGTTACTAACGCTTCGATTAATAAATCCCAGTGTCCTATTCGCCTTATTACGAACATTCATGCATTGATCCTTTTGTTTTAAACTCTTACTAATCATAACTCTCAGATCCCTTTCGCAATCCGACTTCGCAATATCAACATCATCTAGCTCGTATCTTGTAACTCTATCATCATTACCTAGCCTCAGAACTTTACATTTATCAGCATTAAACTGCATTTGCCAATCATTTGACCATTTCAAAACCCTATCTAGATCAACCCTATCTAGATCAGCAGAAAGTAAAGGAAGTACCTAAGCAAACATTAGTTGTGGGAGATTCCCAGATAAGGTATTTGGATAGAGCGTTTTGTGCTAGAGATAGGGGGAACAGGTTAAGGGTTTGCTATCCCGGAGCTGGCATTGGTGATATTATAAACAACATGAATGATATTATGGCTGGTAATGGGAACAATCCCATTATTTGCATTAGCGTGGGAGGAAATGATGTTGGTCGAGTTAATAGTGAGGAACTGATGCAGAGGTATAAAACAGCCATAGAATTAGTTAGGAGCAAGGGAGGAATCCCGATCATATGTGGCATTCTTCCAAGAAAGGGAGTGGGAAATGAATGGATATCGAGGGCACTTGGTGTCAATTGCCGGCTGGAAAGATATTGCAAATCAAATGCAATATCTTTTATAGACAACTGGGAACACTTCTACGGATAAAATGAAATGTATGCTCGTGATGGGGTGCATCTATCGAGAGCTGGGGTTGTTGCTGTTGCGAACTCGTTGGAAGAAGTGGTTAGAGGTGTTTGTTTGGGTTTAAACTGTTAGTAGATAGAGGTATGGGAATTGATTTGGAGGAAGGAGGTAATAAAAGTATGTGTTTGTGGGAGAAAGGAATTGGCAAAACGATCAGGGAAAGAGAAGGTCCGCAAAATAACAATTCACTTAGGGTATATTACACTAACAGTAGAAGTCTAAGAAATAAAATTAACGAATTAAATGCTCTTGTCTGCACAGAAAAAATAGATATTATTGCACTTACCGAAACGTGGATGAATGTAGAAAATAGAGAACTATTAGCTGAATATCAAATATATGGATTTAAACTATTTCACTCAGATAGATATATTAGACGAGGAGGTGGAGTAGCCATATATGTTAGGGACAATTTGAAATGTAGTCTCAAAGAGGGAATCAAAACAGAGCCACACACAGAAACTATTTGGATAGAATTAAACGAAAAAGCAAATAATATTATAATAGGAGTAATATATAGGCCACCAAATTTAGACAGAATGGAAGCAAAGCACCTATGGGATGAAATATCTAGAGCATCTAGATCTAACAGTATTTATGTCATTGGTGACTTTAATTTTAGCGGAATAAACTGGTTGAACAAAACAGGGAATAGTGAAGCAGAAGATTTTCTAGAATTAATTGACGATTGCTTTCTTACGCAACACATTAAGGAACCAACACGGGAAAATAATATTTTAGATTTAGTGTTAACTAACAGGGAAACGCAAATTAATGACATCGAAATAGGGAGTGAGCTAGGGAGCAGTGATCACAAAGAAATCAGATTTAGCATAGAATGGAATAGACCAGTAGGAGAAAATTCTGTTAAAGTGCCAGATTTTCGAAAAGCTGATTTTAATAGCCTAAGAAATTTTTTAGGTCAAATAGATTGGAAAGTCTTGGGTATGGGGTATGGGAACCCAGCGACAGGTGACGTAAAAGGGGATTTCGATGTGGATTCAATATATAACTTATTTAAGAATATTCTAAACAAAGCACAGGAACGTAGTATACCATACAAATTGAATAGATCGAATACTAATGACCCAAAGTGGATAACAAAGAATTTGAAGAACCTTATAGGTAAAAAGAGAGCTTGGTACAAAAGGATTAAAAATGGGGAGGTCACTTTAGAACAGGAATTCGTACAACTGGTTAGAAATGTTAAAAAAGAGATAAGGAAAGCAAAAAGAAACTATGAAGTTCGCATAGCAGGGCAAGCAAAGACAAATCCTAAAGGGTTTTTTCAGTTATATCGTTCTAAGACTAGGGAAAGGATAGGTCCATTAAAAACTGAGACAGGTCAAATAACAGATAGTGATGAAGAGATGAGTAGTATTTTTAATAAATATTTTGTATCTGTATTTACTAAAGAGGAACTTAACAATATGCCTTCAGCCGAACAAGTCTATGTGGGTGGGGATGAGGACAGGTTGACGAGTTTAGCAGTTACCAGGGAGGATGTTCTTAAACAAATAGTAAAACTCAAACCAAACAAATCCCCAGGGCCGGATGAAGTGTTTGCCAGGGTGCTTAAAGAATGCAAAGAGGAGCTTTGTGACCCACTGTCAACCATATTTAATAAATCAATAGAGTCAGGCAGAGTGCCAGAGTTTTGGAAAGTTGCTAATGTGATACCAGTTTTTAAGAAAGGAGATAGATCACTTGCGTCTAACTATCGACCAATTAGCCTAACGTCTATTGTGGGAAAGTTACTCGAATCCATAATAGCAAATAAAATTCGTCTTCATCTTGAAAAACATAAATTAATAGTTGAGTCGCAGCATGGTTTTATAAATGGCCGTTCATGTTTAACAAATTTGTTATCTTTTTATTCTAGCATTGTTGAGGCAGTTGATAGTGGTAAGGATTGCGATGTTGTATACCTTGACTTTAGCAAAGCTTTTGATACAGTGCCACATGAAAGACTGATTAAAAAGATAGAGTCCCATGGTATTGGGGGTGCTATATTAAGCTGGATTAGGGCATGGCTATACCAATGGAAACAGAGTTAGTATAAATGGGGTTAAGTCAGAGTGGGAAAATGTTGTAAGTGGAGTGCCTCAAGGCTCTGTCCTGGGACCTCTGTTGTTTATAATATATATAAATTATTTAGATTCAGGTTTGAGTAGCAACGTTTGCAAATTTGCCGATGATACAAAAATCTATAGTGAAATTAACAGGGAAGAAGACTCGCTATCACTTCAAGTTGATCTAAATAGGGTTTTGAAAAGGCCAAAGGATTGGCAGATGCAATTTAATGCTGATAAATGTAAAGTTTTGAGGCTAGGTAATGATAGAGTTATAAGATACGAGCTAAATGGTGTTGAGATTGCGAAGTCTGATTGCAAAAGGGATCTGGGAGTTATGATTAGTAAGAATTTAAAACCAAAGGATCAATGCATGAATATTCGTAATAAGGCAAATAGGACACTGAGATTTATTAATCGAAGCATTAGTAACAAGACACCTGACGTTGTTCTTCAGCTATATCTTGCTCTGGTTAGGCTCCATTTAGATTATGAAGTTTAGTTTTGGTCGGCGTATTATAGATAAAAATTCACTTGAACGTATCCAACGTAGGATGACAAAGGTAATTCCCCAAATTAGAAATCTTTCATATGAAGAGAGATTACAAAGCTTAAATTGCATTCATTGGAAAGACAAAGAACTACGGGTGACATGATAGAGGTTTACAAGTGGATGAATGGACATAACAAAGGGGATATTAAAAGCATTAAAAGGGAGCATTAAAAGTATTAACTGAAGACAGAACGCAAAACATTGGGCATAAATTGGATAAGTTTAGATTTAGGAAAGACTTGGGTAAATACTGGTTCAGTAACAGGGGTTGTTGATTTGTGGAACCAATTGCCACGTAACATGGTGGAGGTGGGGGTCCCTCGATTGTTTCAAGTATGGGTTGAACATGTATATGAGTGGGATTGGGTTGTTGTAAATAGGAGCTGCCTCGTATGGGCCAATAGGCCTTCTGCAGAAGCCTTTGTTCTTATGTTCTTATTTGATTTGCAATATCTTTCCAGCCGGCAATTGACACCAAGTGCCCTCGACAACCATTCATTCCCATCGCTCTTTCTTGGAAGAATGCCACATATGATCGGGATTCCTCCCTTGCTGCTAACTAATTCTATGGCTGTTAAATTTCTGTATCAGTTCCTCACTCCTAACTATTCCAACATCATTCCCCCCTGCACTAATACAAATAATGTGTTTGTTCCCATTTCCCGTCATAATATCTTTTATGTTAACAATATCTCCAATTCCAGCTCCCGGATAGCAAACTCTTAACCTGTTCCCACCTATCTCTGGGACAAAACGTTCTGTCCAAATACTTCACCTGGGAATCTCCCACAACCAGTAGATGTAGATGTAGAATGCTCACTAGTGAGTCCCATTCCTCAACGGCTTTTCTAATCATTGTAGTAGCGGTGGAATGTGCATCTATTGTAGCTGCTGTCGTTGGATTAATCTGTGAGAAACTTGGAGGTATTTGGACCTGTACAACAGGTAGAGCAGTGGCAGTTTTTGCTAGCGAGTCTGCCTTTTCATTACCATCTATGCCAATGTGACTTGGAATCCAATTTAGGGTGATTGACAGCCCTAGATTATGGGCTTCTTTTCCTATATGTTGAATTTCTGTGAGGAGGGTTATATTATCTATGTGCTGACTGGATAACAATGCCTGGAGTGAAGATTTAGAGTCGGTATGAATGATGACATGTAAATTATTCTCAATTGTATAGTTTATTGCCTCCTTCAGGGCATATAATTCTGTTTGCAATGTTGAGCATCCACTATTCATGCTCCAGTAAGCTTCATGGTTGGTAGTGTAAACTGCTGCCCCAGTAGAACCTCTTTCTTGATCAACTGGTCCGTTTATGAAGATATGAGTCGTTGTATGTCTTGAGATGGTTTCCATGTGTTCTATTACTTCCTTGAACCTCTGCGGGGTCACATGCTGATTTTTAAACTGGTAATCCTTTAATGATTATCTTTAGATTCGATTCTTCCCATGGAGGAGGCTGCCGAAAGTGTTGATATGGTCTATCTTCCCATTTGTTTTTAGTGGTCCATTTCAGGTCCACTTTCTCTATAATCTTGCCTTTTAATTTATCCAGTGATGAATTTATGGCAATAGTCTGCACCTACAAGGAATGTTGGTGAGGTGGTCAAACGTGATGATGATGTCAGCCAACTTAATTTTCCTTTCATGTAGGAATTTGTCTGTATGGTTTATGCAAGTATAGGCTTATAAGCTGGACACGAGTTCTCTCAAAATAACAGGAACCGATGAAAGAGCATCCCACAGCGCCAGTTCTGCTTACCAAAAATGGCCCACTAGATACTCAGATTAGTCGCCGAAGCTTCAGCGTTCAAGCAAGCTTCTATTTTACTTAGTCTTTCACGTGGCACTGTATCAAAAGCTTTGTTAAAGTAAAGGTACACAACATCACAAACCTTACCACTATCAACTGCCTCAACTATGCTGGAATAAAAAGATAGCAAAATTGTTACACATGAACGGCCATTTGTAAAACCATGTTGACTCGTTTATTAAATTTTTTTTCAAGACGAAAACGAATGGTATTTGCAATTATCGATTCAAGTAACTTTCCCACAATAGACGTTAGGTTAATTGGCCGATAGTTTGACGCAAGTGATCCATCTCCTTTTTAAAAAATTGGTATCACATTAGCAACTTTCCATGACTCTGGCACTCTGCCTGACTATTGATTTATTAAGTATGGTAGACAGTGGCTCGCCAAGCTCCCTTTTGCATTCTTTAAGCACCCTGGCAAACACTTCATCCGACCCTGGGGATTTGTTTGGTTTAAGTTTAACTATTTGTTTAGCAGTTACCAGCGAGGATATAATTAAACTAGTCAACCTGTCCTCGTCCCCCACCCACATAGACTTGTTCGGCTAAAGGCATATTCTTAAGTTCGTCTTTAGTAAATAGATATAAAATATTTATTAAAAATACTACTCATCTCATCATTATCTGTTATTTAACCTGTCTCAGTTTTTAATGGACCTATCCTTTCCCTAATCTTTGTCCTGTATAACTGGAAAAACCCTGTAGGATTTGCCTTTGCTTGCCCTGCTATGCGAACTTCATGGTTTCTTTTTGATTTCCTTATCCCTTAACATTTCTAACCAGTTGTACAAATTCCTGTTCTAAAGTGACTTTCTCATTCTTAATCCTTTTGTACTACACTTTCTTTTTACCTATAAGGTTATTCAGATCCTTTGTTATCCACTTTGGATCATTAGTATTTGATCTTTTCAATTTATAAGGTATACTACTTTCCTGGGCTTTGCTTAGAATATTTTTAAACAGGTTATATTTTGAATCCACATCGAAAACCCCTTTAACGTCACCTATCGCTGGGTTCACGTCTAACTCCAAGACCGGCCCACACCCCATACCCAAAACTTTCTAATCTATTTGACCTCAAAAAATTCTTAGACTATTGAAATCAGCTTTTCGAAAATCAGGCATTTTTAACAGAATTTTCTCCTACAGATCTATTTCATTCTATGCTAAATCTGATTTCTTTATGACCACTGTTCCCTAGATCACTCCCTATTTCGATGTCCTTAATTTGTTTCCCTGTTAGTTAAACTATATCTAAAATATTATTTTCCAGCATTGGTTCCTTAATGTGTTGCGAAAGAAAGCAATCGTCAATTTTAGAAAATCTTCTAGAAAGGGGAATAGATCACTTGCATCAAACTATCGGCCAATTAGCCTAACGTCTATTGCGGGAAAGTTACTTGAATCGATAATTGCAAATTCCATTCGTTTTCATCTTGAAAAACATAAATTAATAAGTCACAACATGGTTTTATATATGGCCGTTCATGTGTAACAAATTTGCTATCTTTTTATTCCAGCATAGTCGAGGCAGCTGATAGTGGTAAGGTTTGAGATGTGTATCTTGACCTTAGCAAAGCTTTTGATACAGTGCCACATGAAAGACTGATTAAAGAGGTAGAGGCTCATGGTATTGGGGGCGCTATATTAAGATGGATTAGGGCATGGCTATTTCAAAGGAAACAGAGTTAGTATAAATGGGGTTAAGTCAGAGTGGGATAGTGTTGTTAGTGGAGTGCCTCAATGCTCTGTCCTGGGACATCTGTTGTTTATAATTTATATAAATGATTTAGATTCAGGTTTGAGTAGCAACATTAACAAATTTGCCGATGAAACAAAAATCGGTATGGAAATTAACACGGAAGACGACATGCTATCACTTCAAGTTTATGGAAATAAGGTTTTGAAATGGTCAAAAGATTGGCAGATGCATTTTAATGCTGATAAACGGAAAGTTCTGAGGCTAGGTAATGATGATGGTTACAAGATACGAGCTAGATGGTGTTGAGATTGAGAATTTGGATTGCGAAAGTGATTTGGGAGTTATGATTAGGAAGAATTTAAAACCAAAGGATCTATGCGTGAATGTTCGTAATAAGGCAAATAGGACACTGGGATTTATTAATCGAAGCGATAGTAACATGACACCTAGTGTTGTTCTTCAACTGTATCTTGCTCTGGTTAGGCCCCATTTAGATTATGCAGTTCAGTTTTGGTCGCCGTAGTATAGAATGGATATAAATTCACTTGAACGTGTCCAGTGAAGGATAAGAACATAAGAACATACGAACAAAGGCAACTGCAGAAGGCCTGTTGGCCCATAAGAGGCAGCTCCTATTTATAACTACCCAATCCCACTCATATACATGTCCAACCCATGCTTGAAACAATCGAGGGACCCCACCTCCACAATGTTACGCGGCAATTGGTTCCACAAATCAACAACCCTGTTACTGAACCAGTATTTACCCAAGTCTTTCCTAAATCTAAACTTATCCAATTTATACCCATTGTTTCGTGTTCTGTCTTGTATTGATACTTTTAATACCCTATTAATATCCCCCTTTGTTATGTCTAGTCATAAACCTTTAAACCCATCATGTCATCCTTAACTCTTGGCCTTTCCAGTGAATGCAATTTAAGCTTTGTTAATCTTTCTTCATATGAAAGATTTCTAATTTGGGTAATTAACTTAGTCATCTTTAGAATTAACTTAGTCATCTTAGTCATTAACTTAGTCATAACTTTGCAGGGGGTAATGATGTTGGACGAGTTAGGTGTGAGGAACTAATACTGAGATTCAGGACAGCCATTGAATTAGTTAGGAGCAAGGGAGGAATCCCGATCATATGTGGCATTCTTCCAAGAAAGGGAGTGGGAAATGAATGGATGTCAAGGGCACTTGGTGTCAATTGCCGGCTGGAAAGATATTGCAAATCAAATGCAATATCTTTCATAGACAACTGGGAACACTTCTATGGAAGAAATGAAATATATGCTCCTGATGGGGTGCATCTATCGAGAGCTGGGGTTGTTGCTGTTGGGAACTCGTTGGAAGAAGTGGTTAGAGGTGTTTGTTTGGGTTTAAACTGTTAGTAGATAGAGGTATGGGAATTGATTTGGAGGAAGGAGATAATAAAAGTATGTGTTTGTGGGAGAAAGGAATTGGCAAAATGATCAGGGAAAGAGAAGGGCCTCAAAATAACAATTCACTTAGGGTATATTACACTAACAGTAGAAGTCTAAGAAATAAAATTAACGAATTAAATGCTCTTGTCTGCAGAGAAAAAATAGATATTATTGCACTTACCGAAACGTGGATGAATGTAGAAAATAGAGAACTATTAGCTGAATATCAAATAAATGGATTTAAACTATTTCACACAGATAGATATATTAGACGAGGAGGGGGAGTAGCCATATATGTTAGGGACAATTTGAAATGTAGTCTCAAAGAGGGAATCAAAACTGAGCCACACACAGAAACTATTTGGATAGAATTATACGAAAAAGCAAATAATACTATAATAGGAGTTATTTATAGGCCACCAAATTTAGACAGAATGGAAGCAAAGCATCTATGGGATGAAATATCTAGGGCATCTAGATCTAACAGTATTTACGTCATGGGTGACTTTAATTATAGTGGAATACACTGGTTGAACAAAACAGGGAATAGTGAAGCAGAAGATTTTCTAGAATTAATTGACGATTACTTTCTTACGCAACACATTAAGGAACCAACACGGGAAAATAATATTTTAGATTTAGTGTTAACTAACAGGGAAACACAAATTAATGACATCGAAATAGGGAGTGAGCTAGGGAACAGTGATCACAAAGAAATCTGATTTAGCATTGAATGGAATAGACTTGTAGGAGAAAATTCTGTTAAAGTGCCAGATTTTCGAAAAGCTGATATTAATAGCCTAAGAAATTTTTTGGGTCAAATTGATTGGAAAGTCTTGGGTATGGGGTGGGGGCCGGTCTTGGAGCGAGACATGAACCCAGCGATAGGTGACGTAAATGGGGATTTCGATGTGGATTCAATATATAACTTATTTAAGAATATTCTAAACAAAGCACAGGAACGTAGTATACCATACAAATTGAATAGGTCGAATACTAATGACCCAAAGTGGATAACAAAGAATTTGAAGAACCTCATAGGTAAAAAGAGAGCTTGGTACAAAAGGATTAAAAATGGGGAGGTCACTTTAGAACAGGAATTCGTACAACTGGTTAGAAATGTTAAAAAAGAGATAAGGAAAGCAAAAAGAAACTATGAAGTTCGCATAGGTGGGCAAGCAAAGACAAATCCTAGAGGGTTTTTTCAGTTATATCGTACTATATCGTACTATGTTGTTATCGAGAATTAGCGATAGACAGGTTACCACTGAATAACCCTTAGGATTTGTGTAAAGGGTAACACTCAACAGAAGTCCAGAATTTTAATACAGTCCATTTTTTCCTAATGCAATCTTCTTTATATTATCAATAATTTTTAATGAATTTACCTGCTGGGAAATTCCCCATATATTTTACGCTCATCTTCGAACCGGATAGTCCAAATTAGACAATCCAATAGAGAACCAGTGTGAATATAAATAATTTATAAACTAAAGCACTAAGTAGCCTGCCACAATTTCGTAGCCTAACTTGGTTAACCTCAGTTAGTAATTAAAAGTAATACTCAACTCAACTGCCAGAAAATATAAAGCCTAATATTAACGGCAGAATTAGAGTGGCCACATCATTTAACTCTAATCTACCTCAATGACATACAACCATCTCGCAATCCTGCTCAGACATTTAATCAGTTCAGGAGCATAATTAACTCCTTTAACGCCAATAACAGAAACAAGCAACACTTAGTGGGCCAGTCAGAGGCTTAGGGCCCTATGCAGGAATATCCCTGAAAAAAAACTTGGCTGTAGTGTTTACTCTAACAGAACCGCGCCAACCTACAGAAAATAATCGTTGTGGTGTTGGTTCCAAGTTTTATAAATGCACAGCTAATTAATCGTAAATTATCGTCTCAGGAGAAGGGTACGGTTGGAAGCCACGTACATCCATTTCACAGCTCGACCATTCCATGAGAATATTTCTAAAGACATAGCACACCTCTCACATGAATTGAGAGCACATGTGGTTAATAAATTAACACCATCAAGTACCATAGGAGGTTGTGGCGAGAAGGCCAAACATAATCTGTGTATATATGTCTCACATATAAAAAACAAAACAAAATATTGCACTATTACATTTCTGCACATTACTGTAGTATATTAAGTTTCTTGCCAACCCTTAGATGTGGGTAGGACAACTTTAGGCTAGAGCAGAACTATACACTGCTCAACTTAGCCTAATCCATTTATGTGCTGACCCAGCAAGGGTGGGATTACTAATTAGCTAGTATTGTACTAAGGAATATACGACCTAGCAATCTTGTATTTTATTGTGCAGACCCGAAATAGGGTGGAAATTGTTAACTATACAAACTGTATTTTTTATATATTTACCATTCTTACATTATTTCCATTGTATTTCATCTTTGAGTGTTACAACGTATCACTACTCCATCCAAAGGCGATAATGAAGGACTAACCTGAGTAACTTCCTGTAGTCATATTGAGTACTACTCAGATCTTGTATATTAAACATTTAACTTTGTGTGCCAACCTCTATGTGAGGTAGGATGACATAGCCTAGGAGCAGAAATTTAAACCCTAGACTATAATAACAGTATTTGCTCCACATATATAGCTTGGGTACTCGCTCATATAAGTAATAGCAATATAAGCCCTATAAGGCTTAAACAAGCAGCCATCATGGCTACAGAAGAAAAATTGAAAAGAACCCTTACAGGTTTAAAAGGTCACTTGACCAGACAGATCAACAAATGTCATGATCTGTCTGAACATTCTTCAGTCGATTACTTTAAACTGGAATGCTATTTCCAAGCAGCTACAAGTAAGTTTGAACAAATAAAAGGTAAAATAGAAACGTATTTGACCAAACTGGCCAAAACACAATTAACAGAAGCTGAACTAGACAATGTTATGATTGATCTAAAACAATGAAGAACAGACAAGGTTATAACTTTTTGTCAAAGTAATCGCACGGAATAAGACAACCACAGCATCTAGTATTACTCAACTAGAAGTTAAACTGTTTTCAGTCAGTTTACCCACATTCTCTGGAACAGAGGATGCTAGTTGGGATGAATGCTGGAACAAATTTGTTGACTCCGTGGATTGTAAATTCGTTATTCCTAAAACTACCTTTAAAACTATGTTCTCCCAGTTTAGGTTCTTAAGAGTAACTATGCTGACACAGAGAGAGCTGTTACAAACTTAGTGCAAAAATTGTTTAAATTGCCGTCTACAGATAGTTCTTCTGACTCACTCCAAACTTTTAGATTGGAGCTTGAGTCCTTCCTTAAAGCACTTAGCATTAAGGTTAGCCTAAATGGTGCTGAGTGGTTAACCAAGGTTATTGTACGACGCAAGTTGCCAAATGAAACACTGGACAAGCTATGTGCCTTGCACAACAAAACATCTCTGACTGTAACAGAGATCACTGAAGGTTTATGCTCTGTTGTAGACAGACAACGAGCAAACAATGAAGGTAAGACAACTTCCAATCCTTCAATTAACACACACCATAAATCACAGAATGAGTGATCACAATGTATTGATCTTTGAGTACCTGGTAGAGCTAGGATTTATCTTCTCAAAAGAGAACTGGGAAACAAAGGGCTGGCATACCGAAAGGGAAATTATGAGGAGATGAGTAAATTCCTAAGGGATATACCATGGGACACAAAACTCAGAACTAAGTCTGCACAAGACATGGACTATGTCACCAAAAAGTGTCGGGACGTAGTAAACAGGTTTATCCCGACCGAAAGGAAAAAACAGAGAAGCAAAAGAAGAATCCGTGGTTTAATAGGGCATGTATGGAAGCAAAGGAGCTGAACAAAAGGGCATCGAGGAACTTCCGAAATAACAGAACACCAGAAAGCAGAGACAGATACCAGAGAATCAGGAATGAGAATGTTAGTGTGAGAAGAGAAGAAAAAGTATAAAAATGATATAGCTAATAAAGCCAAGACCGAACCAGAGCTACTACACAGTCACATCAGGAGGAAAACAACAATGAAGGAACAGGGGATGAAACGTAGAGCGGGTGAGGACAGGTACACAGAGAATGACAGAGAGGTGTATGAAGAACTCAACAAGAGGTTCCAGGAGGTTTTCACAATAGAACGAGGTGAGGTCACTGCGCTAGGAGAGGTGACAGTGAACCAGGCGGTCTTGGAAAGGTTCAAAATTACAAGAGATGAGGTCAAGAGGCATCTGTTGGATCTGGACTTGAGAAAAGTTGTTGGCCCAAATAGAATCATCATGGGTATTGAAAGTGTGTGCATAAGGACTTTGCTTGCTACTCTCCAGTGTAGTAGGTCACTGGAGATGGGAGACCTACTTGAAATATGGAAGATGGTTAAGATAGTCCCAATATACAAAAAGGGTGACAGACAAGAAAGGGTGCCCTGAACTACAGGCCAGTGTCTTTAACTTGTACACCATGCAAGGTGACGGAGAAGATCGTGAGAAAAAGCCTAGTAACACATCTGGAGAAAGGACTTCGTGACAACCCATCAACATGTGTTGAGGGAGGGTAAATCTTGCCTTACTGGCTTAATAGAATTCTACGATCAGGTGACAAAGATTAAACAAGAAAGAGAAGGATGGGTAGACTGCATTTTCTTGGACTGTCAGGAAGCCTTTGACACAGTACCCCATAAGTGGCTGATGAATAAGCTGGAGAAACAGGCAGGAGTAACTGGTAGGGGGCTCCAGTGGATAAGGGAGTATCTAAGTAATAGGAAGCAGAGAGTTAGTGAGAAATGAGGCCTCAGAATGGCGTGAAATCACCAGTGGGGGTCCCACAGGGATCTGTAATCGGACCTATTCTGTTTCTGATATACGTAAATGATTTCCCAGAGGGTATATAGACTCACTCCTCTCAATGTTTGCTGACGATGCCAAAATTATGAGAAGGATTAAGACAGAGGAGGACAGCTTGAGGCCTCAAGAAGACCTGGACAAGCTGCAGGAATGGTCGAACATGTGGTTGTTAAAATTTAACCCGAACAAATATAATGTAATGAAGATAGGTGTTGGGAGCAGGAGACCAGATACAAGGTTTGGGAGATGAAATACTTCAAGAGTCAAAGAGAGAGAAAGACCTGGGGGTTGATATCACGCCAGACCTGTCCCCTGAAGCTCATATCAAGAGGATAACATCAGCAGCATATGCCTAGTTGGTTAACATAAGAACGGCCTTTAGAAACTTGTGTAAGGAATCATTCAGAACTTTGTATATCACATATGTCAGACCAGACCTGGAGTATGCGGCTCCAGCATGGAGTCCATATCTAGTCAAGCATAAGACTAAGCTGGAAAAGGTTTTCTAATTTATACTGGTCTTGTATTGAGAGGCTAGAAATTCTTACTATAATTTTTATATTTGCGTTACCAGTCAACTTTGAGTGTCAAATAAATATAGTTGGAATTAATTACATTTTTTCATGTTTAATCTAGTAGTTCGATCATTTAATAATTAATGTAACCTTTTTATGTGGTTTATAATTGCGCATGTATTTTTATTCAACATCATATACAGTGTTTTGTGTCACAAGTGATGATTAGTAGTCAATGCCGGTTGCGTATTTCCATCTGTCCGCATATAAATTTGACGAATGAGAGAAGAGGGTAATATGACTTAAAGAATTCATTCATTGGTGTAGCGTAGGGAGCGAGACTCTGACGCCGACAACTGTCATCGTCTGTCAACAAGCGTAGGTGATTTATGGTTTTCACTGGGGCGGTGGAACGCGGAGAACGACGTGAATGAGGGGTAGTTCCGGTCTAGATGTTCAAGAGGTTTAACGTAAAAGGTTAGGGTATACCTTCGGAGATTATTGAGCGAGTGATTAGTTGCTGAGATCGGGGTTGTGTTAAAATTTCATCGCAATCGCTTGTCGGGATCAGAACTTTGCCTGTTTTCCCCAGGTAGGGACAGGTTGCGAGGTTTAGCGAGAATATGTCGTGTGATAAATATATGAAATGATTCACTGATTTCACTTTAATGCACTGCACTTCACTTGAAAACAGTAAACCACTCACCTTAGTAATTCTCTCAGAGAAATAAGACTGCACAATACAAAAACAAAAACTCCAGACTTAAAAATGTAAAACAAATACTTAGAAAAATAATAACACTTATATACGAGAATACGTAAACAAGGGGGAACACTTAACTAACGAAGGGATACTTAACCTGAAAGGGAACTTAATTTAGTACTTAAGGAAATCTCGATTTAACCTATAACCGTCCCATCCCGGCCCACCCTGTCGTTTTTACAAGCCTAGGTAACCACATCCACCTAGATTATGACAGTACCAAATAATCCCGTCCTTCGCGGTCAACGGTTAGACTAGATAGCGGAACAACCGACGGATCTAACTGTCCGACACCACCGTAATTCCGTTGTTAGAGAATCTACTAGGCCATCCCTCAGTGAACTCTGAGTACCTTCATGGCTGTACCGTAAAAATCTAGCGATTGGGTCGCCTAACACGCCCTCAGGGATAATAATTAGCGTCCTAATACTTCCCCGCCCCGACAATTTGAAACCAAGAATTGTTGCTGCGAAACCACCACGCAGCACCCTTGTCCATACTTGCAGAGGGTCGAGTAAATAACACCCTTTCCAACTACACAAGGCGGCCTCCACTCTTAAGTGGCTGCTTAACGCATACACTAACTGTATATAATTAAACTTCCCAGCCTATCACGACACTAGAATCGCCTATTCTATGCGAATCGCACCACATAGGATTACCGTCGAACTCTAGATCGTTGCACTAGGCTGACTCTCACCACACAGCTTAACCGAACGGACAGACGCGTGAGGCTTCAATAATCGTCAAGAAATGATTGAAAACACCGCTGCTACCATTGTAATAACCCTCTGACCTCTATGATCGTAATCGTTCTGAACGCTAAATCTGTTGTAACTCTCTCTCTACTCTTTCCCTTCATTCAATACCCCAGCTTAACACTGTTACAGTCCAGTATGACCCCTCACTGGACTGCCATGAATATAAGAGGAATATTAAATGAGGAAGGTGTTACCACCCTTGTGACTCAATAAGGTTCTTCTCCCCGCAGTGTAAAGAAATGATAATAAATCGGCCTTGCCAACAGATGTCTAGGGGTATAGATACATCACTGCATAAAAAGGAGAACAATATATTTATGCTAAAAGGGACAAACATAACAACAATTAAATGTATAAATAATAGACAGAAATATTCTTCAGTATGCAATATCATAGAATGAAATTAATTATTGAGACATGAGCAATATCACCAGAACATGGATTAATAAATAGTTATACACAAATCATCTAACCAGATAATTAACATTTATATGGGCTAAAATAACAGTGACCAATGACTTGACTTAAAAACACGACTCCTCTCGACAACAGCCGCCACGCTTCTGCACATGCTCTGGTCCGCAGGCCAAGCGTCTACCAAAAAATCAACTAAACATCCACATAAACATTGTGGAAATTCTAATAACAAAATGTAGTACTAATATTCAAAACATTATTAATCTAAAGAGTAGTGAACACTGGTACAACATTCCATACAATAATACGGCAATCAAATATGGGAATTAATCAAGGTAAAATTATAAACACTCGATTGACAACAATGTTCCCACACTGGCCATATCCAAATATGGTCAACCGTCCACACAGAGAAACTAAATGAGAAATCTAACACAAAAGCCTCATACAATATAATGCAACTCAGGCACACTACAGCATGCTATAATATATAACATACAAAATCTTATATCATACAACTGGATGCTATATTAATTAATTATAGAACAAGATAATAAAGTAATAAGAATCAAGAGTAATGTTAGAATCCTAGTAAGATTCGTAACATCCCTCCCGTCCCCTAAGAAAAAAATGAAATTAACTGAAGGTTGATTTAATTTTTTTTGACTGCATGAAATATAACATGGAAATACAACATGAAAATACTTCAACTAAAATCAAAGTACAAAGCAATGAAATTTCACACAGTAAAAAAAATACAAAATTTACATACATCTTTTGAATAAAGAACACTACATATTATGGCACTGCAACAGGAAATCCCCTGGATAAGGCATCAGCAGTAACATTTTGCCTCCCAGGAATATGACGAATTACAATATTGAATTCTTGCATAATCAATGACCATCTAAGTATTCTCTGGTTTTTACACTTCATAGAGTTGATAAATGTCAATGGATTATGGTCTGTATATACTACCACTTGATTTCCTGACAAATATGTCTCAAATTTCTTCACTGCCAGTATTAAACAAAGTGCTTCTTTCTCAACTACAGAGTAATTAATTTGTGTCTTATCAAACTTACATGACAAATAATAAACAGGATGTTCTAACTCATCTGGTCCTACTTGGAACAAAACAGCACCTGCTCCTAGAACCTCATGTCCTAAATACACTATAGTTCCTTTAGCCCAACTACATTTCTTCATATTGACAGTCAAATTAGCATGTTGTAACACATTAAACAATTTCTTTAAACTAGACATATGATCTACCCAATTCTTACTGAAAATCACAATGTCATCCAAATATGCCCTTCAGTCTGGCACATCCTTCAACAAAGAATTCATTAATTTCTGAAAAGTGGCTGGAACATTCCTTAATCCAAAAGGCATGACATTAAACTCGTAAGCTCCATCAGGAGTGATAAATGCTGTCTCTTCCCTTGCAAAATCTGTAAGAGGTATCTGATGATATCCCTTAGATAAGTCCAATTTAGATACAAAGTTGGCATGACCTATAGTATCAACACATTCTTCCAATAATGGTAAAGGATAAACATCAACTACAGTTACCTGGTTGAGTTTTCTATAATCCACTACTAATCTCCACTTATCTTCTGGTTTTGGTACTAATAGACATGGCGAACTCCAGGAACTCTGACTGGGTCTAATGAACCCATGTCGAAGAAGATAATTAACCTCCTCCTGGATGATACGACGTTTCACGGGTGTCACTCGATAAGGGTGCAGCCGAATTGGAGTCACATTTGTCAGGGTGATATCGTGAGTAATGAGAGAAGTCTGAGTGGGGACCTCCCCAAACAAGCTAGAAGACACCTCCAAAAGGTCCTGGAACTCTGCTCTCTCCTCATCCTGCAAATGACTCAACAATTCTTCCCCGGAACTACTGGAATTAGACAAACAAAAATTACTATCTTCCTCAGCAACACTCGACTCTTCAGGAATTACCTCCTCAGCAACACAACAAGCCACAATACTAGGCCCACAATAAGCCTTCAACCGGTTTACATGTACACTCATGGTCTGTCGTTTCTGCTTGGGATGGCAAACCTTGTAAGTAACTTCCCCAAGACGTTTTAATACTTGATACGGTCCTGCAAATTTATTAGACATAGACGTACCGATACGAGGCTTCAAGATCAATACCAAATCTCCTGGCTCAAAAACTCTGAGTTTGGCCTTGAACCTCTGGTCATGTTTCTGCTTCATTACCTGTTGTTGTTCACTTAGATGTCGTAAGGCCAACTCCCTCGTTCTGGACAGCTTGCTCTTGACATCCGTCAGGTAACGCTCACTCTGCCTGGCTGTAACATCTAATAATTTCTCATATAACATCTTTAAAGGTCCTCTCACCTGATGTCCAAATACAAGCTCGAATGGAGAACAGCCTAGTGCACTGTGCAATCCATCTCTAGCCGCAAATAAAACAAATGGCAGATTATCATCCCAATGTCTGGGTGAATCTTCCCCAGTTGCCTTCAACATTTTCTTGAGAGTTTGGTGGAACCGCTCGATTCCCCCTGACTCTGAGGATGGTAAGGACTAGAAAAATTGTGCTTTATACCAAAAGTATTACAAAATTGTTGAAAGGTGGTGGAACAAAAATTACTCCCATTATCAGTTTGAATTATACGGTCATACCAAATAGTGAGAAAAATAGTTCCAACTGCCTTATAATGGTAGAAGCTCTAATGTTACGTAAAGCATACGCTTCAGGGAACCTGGTGGTCATACATAAAATTGTAAACATATACATATTTCCGGATTTGGTACGGGGTAAAGGTCCGACACAATCCAGTACCACATGAGTAAAAGGCTCCTCTGGCACTACAATAGGGTATAATGGTGCTCGTGGCACAGTCTGATTAGGCTTACCAACAGTTTGACACAACACAATTGTGGCAATATCTGACTACATCTTTTTTAAGTTTTGGCCAATAAAAAAGTTTACAGATCTTATGATACATACTGGTAATGCTTTGATGGCCTCCCATCAGGTCATCATGAGCAGCTTGAAATACCTGCTCCCTATACTCTGTTGGCCCAACGAGCTGGGTGTTAGACTCACAATCATCTGACGAGGGAGTTCCTGATGGTCTCCATCTTCTCATCAGACATTGATCCTTGAAATAACAACCCGTACTCTCATCCAAAGTATCAATGGAGTCGGCTGCTTCTGCATAACACTCAGCATGACTGGGATCAGTACTCTGTAACTTATGCAAGGTCTTGAACTCTACAACTGGAGCAAGCGGGCAAGGAATTGGTACCTGGGCCACCTCTTCCAGACCATCTGGGTCAGAATAAATTAGGGCTTTGGCACCGGCCTCACTGTCGACATCCACGTGAGCTAAAAATGTATCTTCAAGGTCCACCTCCACCTCCCTGTCTGAAGGGGTCCTGGCCTCGAGAACATCCACCTTGGTAGTAGCAGGACTTACCACATTCTGCTTACCCATGGATCTGGTCACAACACAGGCTGGATAAATGACACCATCATTCGCATCTGGTTGAGCCAGTACTGCATTAGGTTTAGTATACATAACAGGACAATCGGTCCCACTAAATTGACACTTGTCAGAATCATTACCTACAGTGATATCAATCCCAGGAATGGGCAACTGCTCACTGACTGCTACAGTGCACCAACCTGGTGTAATAGAAGAATTCAGGTTAACCTTAATTAATGGTACACGCTGGATATGCCCTCCAAGTCCCTGCAATAACACTACCTCTCCAATGTCTTCTGTGCTAACATCAGTAAGAACACGGCGAGAAATTAAAGACTGGGAAGCACCAGTGTCCCTTAACAACTGGACTGGTTTCCAGGTTCTAATAGTACATAATAGGGTTCCCGAATGTAGGTATGGATCAAAATTAGTCATCCACTTGGTCATGACTGAAGCAACATTCAGGAATTTACCACATGACTTCTTCTCCTGCAATGCGTGCAATATCTGCCAGTGGTCGAAACAGCCGAACCCACTGCAGGTTTAATCACTACATTACTTGAGGTTGACAACCCTGTCTGTTGTTTCTCAGATTTAGGCTTTACAGGAGAAGGGTTCAGGGGAGAAGGTGAAGTAGCTGGTCGGGTCTGGAAAACATGATTTTTATGAGCATAATGATTAGTTTTAGCATTAAAATGATTAATTGGTGCTCTAAAAGGCACTTTAGTAAGTAGTTCATGCTCATCAGCTAGCTTGGCTAATTTTATAAGATTAGTGGTTTGTTTATTTTCAGCCATAAATAAAGCAAATTTCTCTGGTAGACATCCCACTACTTCCTCAGTTACTTTGAGGTCTCTTAAAGTCTCAAACTCTGTAATATTAAGTGCTTTAATCCATCTGTCAAAGTGATTTAATTTTACTCGTACAAAGTCAGAAATAGTCTGGTCATGTGCTCTTTTTAAACTTCTGAATTTTATTCTATGTGCCTCTGGGATCTGCTGGTAAGCATTCAAAATATTTAGCTGAACAAATTTAAAATCGAAAGAATTCTCAGCAGGCAAAGATGCAAATACCTCTTGAGCTTTACCCTTAAATTGTCCTTGTAATATGCTAACCCATTGATCGACAGGCCAGTTCATGCTGACTGCTAGTTTCATAAAATGCAAGAAAAATATTTCTGGATCTTCTTCATTAAACTTAGGTAATTCTACATGTTTACTGTACTTAGAAGAACTATTTGTACTCTCTGGATTATTACTAGTGTTACCCAAACCTGCCGCAATCCTCTGCTGTTCTAACCTGTTATTATTTTCAGCCATTGCTGAATTTCTAATTGTCTAGTCTGCTGCTCGGTTTGTTTAGTCTCCAACTCAAGGTGTTTTGTCTGGTTCTGCAACTCCAACCTCTGCTTGTCTGCTGCCAGCCTAGCCATTTCTAATTTAGTCTCCAACTCCAACTTTAAGATTGCCACCTTGTCACTTGACTCTCCTTCTAACTCTCCTAAACACTCTTCTTCAAGTTTTTCCTCCTCCACCAAGTGTGTGACAATCACTCTTAACATTTGAGCTTTCAACATTTTACTGGAAATTGCTAGGTTCAATTTATCAGCCAGCAATAACAAACCAGACTTCTTTAAAGTCTTTAATTTTACAAAAATTTGGCTGATCCACCAGCGCAGCAACCTGATCCTCCATGGTTGGCTCAATAATCACAACTTACACTTGAAACAACACTGAAAATTATGCTTGGCCCCTGGCACAAGCTTAACACTTACCTCAAATCGGGAAGCGTTGAAAAGTTTTCACAGCAGCTCAGATTGAACAGATAATTTCACAGGCTTGATTAGGTGTCACTAGATAATCACAGAGTACCTAGGAAGGCAATTGCTATTAATAATTAGCACTGTTAATTGTACAAACGTTACAGGGAATTAAGGTTTAATCTCCCGGACACAGGCCCTCATTTGTTACCACCCTTGAGACTAAATAAGGTTCTTCTCCATGCAGTGTAAAGAAATGATAATAAATCGGCTTTGCCAACAGATGTCTAGGGGTATAGATACATCACTGCATAAAAAGGAGAACAATATATTTATGCTAAAAGGGACAAGCATAACAACAATTAAATGTATAAATAATAGCCAGAAATATTCTTCAGCATGCAATATCATAGAATGAAATTAATTATTGAGACATGAGCAATATCACTATACACAAATCATCTAACCAGATAATTAACATTTATATGGGCTAAAATAACAGTGACCAATGACTTGACTTAAAACACGACTCCTCTCGACAACAGCCGCCACGCTTCTGCACATGCTCTGGTCCGCAGGCCAAGCGTCTACCAAAAAATCAACTAAACATCCACATAAACATTGTGGAAATTCAAATAACAAAATGTAGTACTAATATTCAAAACATTATCAATCTAAAGAGTAGTAAACACTGGTACAATATTCCATACAATAAGTCAATCGATTTGAGAATGGTCCAGGACGGACCGAAACGTCGTCGTCCCTTCAACTTCTAGTGTGTGGTCTGGTCAACATTCTTCAGCAACGTTATTGTGACTCATCGCCTTCCATACAATAATACGGCAACCAAATATGGGAATTAATCAAGATAAAACTATAAACACTCGATTGACAACAATATTCCCACACTGGCCATATCCAAATATGGTCAACCGTCCACACGGAGAAACTAAATGAGAAATCTAACACAAAAGCCTCATACAATATAATGCAACTCAGGCACACTACAGCATGCTATAATATATAACATACAAAATCTTATATCATACAACTGGATGCTATATTAATTAATTATAGAACAAGATAATAAAGTAATAAGAATCAAGAGTAATGTTAGAATCCTAGTAAGATTCGTAACAGAAGGTACATCAAGGACAAGGGTTATTAATTTATATAAAAAATAATAATAACAATTATTAAACACTGCCAACACCTTCCAACATAAATGAATGTGTCTAAAATTATTGGGACCCTAGGAAGGCAGGAACGCATTAATCAGGGAACTCAAAGGGTAAGTAAATGAATCTAATGGATTAATACTGTAATCATACTGAACTGAACGGAAGATCCTAGAGCGACTTTACTTCTCATAAGATGGGGGGGGAACACATTGGAATTTCTAGCACAGCAAATGAAAATCACAAGAATGAATAACACAGTCATTAATCAAAGGGAACAGATAATTAAACACGAATACAATTAAAATTACTTTATTATTGGAACCCGTATATTTAAATCAAAATTGAAACATAGCCTACTGTAAATAAAAAGAACCTACGAGGAAATGGAATGTAATACCAATGTTACACAACTCACGGGCACAATTACCTTCAATACTGCAGCTTACCAAAGGATGTTGATTGGCTGCCCGCAGGTCACTTGACCTGTACCTCAGTCGAGGCCCCAAGACACACTAACACTTCTTTATTAAAACGCTTACCAGTGGGACAGGCTCCACCCCCTAGTTCCTAGGCCCAAATTAACTCCGCCTATCCCAAGCCTTTGGCCAATCAATTTAAACATAACTAGGTGATCTAGAAACCGGGCCAATGGCATGGGCAGGCACTACCCTGTGAGGCCCCGCCTCCACAGACCTACATGTCTTCAACCAACCTGGATCAGGCTTGACCATAAGGGTCAATTCCTCTTGACAGAAACTCCAAAAACTGGGAAGACACCAACGACTTTCCTGAGGGAATGCCGGCTGGGTACCCATGTGTAAATTGAGATCACAAGTTTATTAGCCCTGGGATACTATTTTCAATTCTTCACTGGACAGATGGACGGAGAGCGAGGGGAGCAAGTGGCTTCAAGATGTTTATGACCCCGAGGGTTAGACTGTGACAAAAGACAGGGATGACCCAAAGGGAGGGAAGGCAAGCGAGAGAAGGGAAGAGGAAGAGGAAGGAGACATCAAAGGGGGAAGGGGAAAGGGAAGGGGCTATGGTGTGCATATACCATTACACCACTATAGTACTATAGCCTGGCCTACACCACAGTGGTACTATAGCCTGACTTACCCAACTATAGCCTGACCTACACCAATATAGCTTGACGTACACCACTATAGCCTGGCCTACACCACTATAGCCTGTCCTACACCACTATAGCCTGGCCTACACCACTATGGTACTATAGCCTGACCTACACCACTATAGCCTGGGCTACACCACTGTGGTTCTATAGCCTGACCTACACCACTATAGGCTGGCCTACACCACTGTGGTACTATAGCCTGGCCTACACCACTGTGGTACTATAGCCTGGCCTACACCACTATAGCCTGGCCTACACCACTGTGGTACTATAGCCAGACCTACACCACTATAGCATTGCCTAGACAATTGTAATACTATAGCCTGACCTACACCACTGTGGTACTATAGCCTAACCTACACTACTATAGCCTGGCCTTCAGCACTATAGCCTGGCCTACACCACTGTGGTACTATAGCCTCGCCTTCACCACTATAGCCTGTCTTACACCACTATAGCCTGACCTACACCTCTATAGCCTGAACTACACCACTATAGCCTAGCCTACACCACTAAAGCCTGGCCTACACCACTATAGCCTGGCCTATACCACTATATCCTGACCTACACCACTATGGTACTATAGCCTGGCCTACACCACTATGGTACTATAGCCTGGCCAACACCACTATGGCCTGGCATACACCACTATAGCCTGGCCTACACCACTATAGCCTGGCCTACACCACTATAGCCTGGCCTACACCACTATAGCCTGACCTACACCACTATGGTACTATAGCCTGGCCTACACCACTATAGCCTGGCCTACACAACTGTGGTTCTATAGCCTAACCTACACCACTCTGGTACTATAGACTTGCCTACACCACTATGGTACTATAGCCTGGCCTGCACCACTAGGGTACTATAGTCTGTCCTACACCACTATTGCCTGACCTACACCACTATAGTACTATAGCCTGGCCTACACCACTATAGCCTTGCCTACACCACTATGGCCTTGCCTACACCACTATGGCCTGGCCTACACCACTATGGTACTATAGCCTGGCCTACACCACTATAGCCTGGCCTACTCCACTATAGCCTGGCCTACACCACTATGGTACTATAGCCTTGCCTACACCACTATGGTACTATAGACTGGCCTACACCACTATAGCCTGGCCTACACCACTATGGTACTATAGCCTGGCCTACACCACTATGGTACTATAGCCTGGCCTACACCACTATGGTGCTATAGCCTGGCCTACACCACTATGGTACTATAGCCTGGCCTACACCACTATGGTACTATAGACAGGCCTACTCCACTATAGCCTGGCCTATACCACTATGGTACTATAGCCTGGCCTACACCACTAAGGTGCTATAGCCTGGCCTACACCACTATAGCCTGGCCTACACCACTATGGTACTATAGCCTGACCTACACCACTGTGGTACTATTGCCTAGCCTACACCACTATGGTACTATAGCCTGACGTACACCACTGTGGTACTATAGCCTGGCCTACACCACTATAGCCTGGCCTACACCACTATGGTACTATAGACAGGCCTACTCCACTATAGCCTGGCCTACACCACAATGGTACTATAGCCTGGCCTACACCACTATGGTGCTATAGCCTGGCCTACACCACTATGGTACTATAGCCTGACCTACACCACTGTGGTACTGTTGCCTGGCCTACACCACTATGGTACTATAGCCTGACGTACACCACTATGGTACTATAGCCTGACCTACACCACTATGATACTATTGCCTGACCTACACCAATATAGCCTGGCTTATACCACTATGGTACTATGTTGGCTCGGTAGGAGCCAACAGTCAACTATGGAACTATAGCCTGACCTACACCACTATGGCCTGGCCTACACTAGTATAGCCTAGCCTACACCACTATGGTGCTATAGCCTGGCCTACACCAGCCATAGCCCGGAGCCAACAGTTCAGGGCAATGACTGTGTTCAATATGAGCCAATAGTTCAAGGCTAGGGCTGAGTTCAGTATGAGCCAACAGTTAAGGTCTGGGCTGTGTTCATTAGAAGCCAACAGTTCAGGGAAGGGCTGTGTTCAAAATGAGCCAACAGTTCAGGTCTAAGGCTGTGTTCAGAAGGAGTCAATAGTTCAGGGTTAGGGGTTTGTTCAGTAAGAGCCAAAAGTTCAGGGCTAGGGCTGTGTTCAGTAAGAGCCAACAGTTCAGGTCTAAGGCTCTGTTCAGTGTGAGCCAACAGTTTAGGGCTAGGGCTGTGTTCAGTAGCAGCTAATAGTTCAGGGCCTAGAGTGTGTTTAGTAGAAGCCAACAGTTCAGGGATAGACCTGTGTTCAATATGAGCTAACAATTTAGGGCTAGGGCTTTGATCAGTAGGAACCAACAGTTCAGGGGTAGGGCTGTGTTCAGTAGGAGGCAACAATTCCGGGTTAGGACTCTGTTCAGTAGGAGCCAACAGTTCAGGGCTAGGGTTTCGTTCAGTAGAAATAAACAGTTCAGGGCTTGGGCTGTGTTCAGTAGGAGCCAACAGTTCAAGGGTTAGGGCTCAGTAGGAGCCAATAGTACAGGGCTACGGCTGTGTTCAGTAGGAGCCAACAGTTCATGTCTAGGGCTCAGTAGGAGCCAATGGTTCAGGGCTAAGGATGTGTTCAGTAGAAGCCAACAGTTCAGGGCTGGGCTGTGTTCAGTAGCAGTCAACAATAATTGGGCTAGGGCTGTGTTCAGTAGGAACCAACAGTTCAGGGCGTGGGCTGTGTTCAGAAGAAGCCAACATTTCAGGGGTAGAGCTGTGTTCAGTAGGAGCTAACAGTTCAGGGCTAGGGCTGTGTTCAGTAGGAGCCAACAGTTCAGAGCTAGGAATGTGTTCAGTAGGAGCCAACAGTTCAGGGCTTGGGCGATGTTTAGAAGGAGGTAGCAGTTCAGGGCTAGGGCTGTGTTCAGTAGGAGCTAACAGTTCAGGGCTAGGGCTGTGTTCAGTTGGAGCTAACAGTTCAGGGCTAGGGCTGTGTTCAGTAAGAGCCAACAGTTCAGGGCTTGGGCTGTGTTTAGTACCAGCCAACAGTTCAGGGCTAGGGCTGTGTTCAGTATGAGCCAACAGATCAGAGCTAGGGCTGTGTTCAGTTGGAGCCAACAGTTTAGGGCTAGGGCTGTGTTCAGTATGGGCTAACAGTTCAGGGCTAGGGCTGTGTTCAAAATGAGCCAACAGTTCAGGGCTTGGGCTGTGTTCAGTATGAGCCAACATTTCAGGGCTAGGGCTGCGATCGGTAGGAGCCAACAGTTCAGAGATGGGGCTGTGTTCAGAACGACCCAACAATTCAGGGCTAGGGCTGTGTTCAGTAGGAGCCAACAGTTCAGGGCTAGGGCTGTATTCAGTAGGAGCCAACAGTTTAGGGCTAGGGCTGTGTTCAGTAGGAGCCAACTGTTCAGTACTAGGGGCTGTGTTCAATAGCAGCCAACAGTTCAGGGCTGGGCTGTGTTCAGAAACAGCCAACAATGGTTGGGCTAGGGCTGTGTTCAGTAGCAGCCAACAATGGTTGGGCTAGGGCTGTGTTCAGTAGGAACCAGCAGTTCAGGGCTTGGGCTGTGTTCAGAAGAAGCCAACATTTCAAAGGTAGGGCTGTGTTCAGTAAGAGTCAACAGTTCAGGGCTAGGGCTGTGTTCAGTAGGAGCAAACAGTTTAGGGCTTGGGCTGTGTTCAATAGGAGCCAACAGTTCAGGGCTATGGTTGTGTTCAGTAGGATCTAACAGTTCAGGGCTAGGGCTGTGTTCAGTAGGCACCAACAGTTCAGGGCTAGGGCTGTGTTTAGTAGGAGCCAACAGTTCAGGGCTTGGTCTGTATTCAGTAGGAGCCAACAGTTCAGGGCTAGGGCTGTGTTCAGTAGGAGGCAACAGTTCAGGGCTAGTGCTGGGTTCAGTAGTAGCCAGCAGTTCAGGGCTATGGCTGTGTTCAGTAAGAGCCAACAGTTCAGGGCAATGGCTGTGTTCAGTAGGAGCCAACAATTCAGGGCTAGGGCTGTGTTTAGTAGGAGCCAACAGTTCAGGGCTGGCGCTGTGCTCAGAAGGAACCAACAGTTCTGGGTTAGGGCTGTGTTTAGTAGGAGCTAACAGTTCAGGGCTAGGACTGTGTTTAGTTGGAGTCAACAGTTCAGGGTTAGGGCTGTATTCAGTAACAACCAACAGTTCAGGGCTAGGTCTATCTTCAGTAGGAGCCAAAAGTTCAGGGCTAGGGCTGTTTTCAATTGGAGCCAACAGTTCAGGGCTAGGGCTGTTTTCAATTTGAGATTTGAGCCAACAGTTCAGGGCTAGGGCTGTGTTCAGTATGAGCCAACAGTTTAGGGCTAGGGCTGTGTTCAATATGATCTAACAGTTCAGGGCTAGAACTGTGTTCAATATGAACCAATAGTTCAGGGCTACGGCTTTATTCAGTAGGAGCCAACAGTTCAGGGCTAGGGCTGTATTCAGTAGGAGCCAACAGTTCAGGGCTAGGGCTGCGTTCGGTAAGAGCCAACAGTTCAGGGATAGGGCTGTGTTCAGAACGACCCAACAGTTCAGGGCTAGGGCTGTGTTCAGTAGGAGCCAACAGTTCAGGTCTAGGGCTGTGTTCAGTATGATCCAGCAGTTCAGGGCTAGGGTTGTGTTCAGTAGGAGCCAACTGTTCAGGGCCAGGGCTGTGTTCTACAGAGTGTGCGAATAGGTGGGAGCCGGTCGGCCGAGCGGACAGCACACTGGACTTGTGATCCTGTGGTCCTGGGTTCGATCCCAGGCGCCGGCGAGAAACATTGGGCAGAGTTTCTTTCACCCTATGCCCCTGTTACCTAGCAGTAAAATAGGTACCTGGGTGTTAGTCAGCTGTCACGGGCTACTTCCTGGGGGTGGAGGCCTGGTCGAGGACCGGGCCGCGGGGACACTAAAGCCCCGAAATCATCTCAAGATAATCTCAAGGTATAATCCTCGGTTACTGCTAAATTTATCCGCCAAGGAAATATTAACGTAATTCACATCACATAATTCGCATGAAGATGAAATCCTCTGTGTCAGTCCTGTGCTGTGTCAGGAGAGCCTAGTAACCCTCCTAGCCCCACTCTAACACCTTTGTTTCAACTCCATTAACATGGGACGCACTTTACTGATCAGCAAGAGAGCGTCTACCTGCTCCTGTGAGAGTGTCCAGGAGGGCCGAGGGCGACCTATTCCTGTGAGAGTGTCCAGGAGGGCCGAGGGCGACCTATTCCTGTGAGAGTGTCCAGGAGGGCCAAGGGCGACCTGCTCCTGTGAGAGTATCCAGGAGGGCCGAGGGCGACCTGCTCCTGTGAGTGTCCAGGAGAGCCGAGGGCGACCTGCTCCTGTGAGAGTATCCAGGAGGGCCGAGGGCGACCTGCTCCTGTGAGAGAGTCCTGTGTTCCTGTGTAGGAACTGTTGGTTCCTACAAAACACAACCCTAGCCCTGAACTGTTGATTCCTATTGAACACAGTCATAGCCCTGAACTGTTGGCTCCTACTGAACACAGACCTAGCCCTGAACTGTTGGCTCCTACTGAACACAGCCTTAGCCTTGAACTGTTGGATCCTATTGAACGTAACCCTAGCACTAAAGTGTTGACTCCTGCTGAACACAGCTCTAGCCTTGAACTGTTGGCTCCTACTGAACACAGACCTAGCCCTGAACTGTTCGCTCGTACTGAACACAGCTCTAGCCCTGAACTGTTACTTCCTACTGAACACAGCCCTAACCCTGAATTGTTGGCTGGTTTTGATCACAACCCTAACTCTGAACTGTTGGCTCCTACTGAACACAACCCTAGCTCTGAATTGTTGGCTCCTACTGAACACAAATCTAACCCTTATTTGTTGACTCCTACTGAACACAGCCCTAGCCCTGAACTGTTGGTTGGTATAGAACACAGCACTAGGTCTGATCTGTTGGCTCCTACTGAACACAGACCTTGCCCTGATCTGTTGGCTCTTACTGAACACAAATCTAGCCCTGAACTGTTGGCTCTTACTTAACACAGATCTAGCCCTGAACTGTTGGCTCCTACTGAACACAGCCCTAGCTTTGAACTGTTGGCTCCTAATGAACACAGCCCTAGCTCTGAACTGTTTTCTCCTACTGAACACAGCCTTATCCCTGAACTGTTGGCTCCTACTGACACAGTCCAAGCCCTAAACTGTTGGCTCCTATTGAACACAGCCGTAAGCCTGAACTGTTGCCTCCTACTAAACACAGCCCTAGCCCTGAACTGTTGGCTCCTATTTAACTCAACCCTAGCCTTGAACTGTTGGCTCCTGCTGAACACAGCTCTAGCCCTTAACTCTTGGCTCCGACTGAACACAGCCCTAGCCCTGAGCTGTTGGCTTCTACTATACACAGCCCTAGCCCTGAATCGTTGGCTCCTACTGAACACAGCCCTTAGCCCTGAACTTTTCTCTGGTATTGAATACAGCCCTAGCCCTGAAATATTGGCTCCAACTGAACACAGCCCCAGCTCTGAACTGTTGACTGCTACTGAACACAGCCCTAGCCCTGAACTATTGGGTCACACTGAACACAGCCTTGGCCCTAAACTGTTGGCTGGTATTGAACACAGCCCTAGCCTTGAACTGTTTGCTGGTATTGAACAGAACCCAAGCCCTGATCTGTTGGCTCGTATTAAACACAGCCCTAGCCCTGACTTTTTGGCTCCTACTGAATACAGCCCAAGCCCTGAACTGTTGGCTTCTACTAAACAGAGCCCCATCCCTGAACTGTTGGCTCCTACTGAACAAAGCCTTAGCCCTGAACTGTTGACTCTTTCTAAACACAGCCCTACCCCTGAACTGTTGGCTCCTACTGAACTCAACCCTAGCCTTGAACTGTTGGCTCCTACTGAACACAGCTCTAGCCCTTAACTCTTGGCTCCTACTGAGCACAGCACTAGCCCAGACCTGTTAGCTCCTACTGAACATAGCCCTAACTATAAACTTTTTTCTCCTACGGAACACAGCCCTAGCGCTGAAATATTGGCTCCTACTAAACACAGCCCTAGCCCTGAACTGTCAACTGATACTGAATACAACCCTAGCCCTGATCTATTGGGATAAACTAAATACAGCCCTAGACCTGATTTGTTGGCTCGTATTAAACACAGCCCTTGCCCTGAACTGTTGGTTCCTAATGAACAAAGTCCTAGCCTTGAACTGTTGGCTCCAACTGAACACAGCCCTAACCCTGAACTGTTTGCTGCTACTAATCACAGCCCTAGCCCTAAACTGTTGGCTCCTACTGAACAGTGCCCAATCCCTGAACTGTTGGCTCCTACTGAACACAGGCCTATCCCTGAAATGTTGGCTCCTACTGAACACAACCTTAGCCCTGAACTGATGACTCACTGAAAACAGCCCTAGCCCTGAACTGTTGGATCCTACTGAACACAGCAGTAGCCCTAAACCGTTGGCTCCTACTGAATACAGCTCTAGCCCTGAACTGTTGGCTCCTACTGACACAGCCCTAGCCCTGAACTGTTGGGTTCTGCGAACACAGCCCTAGCACTGAACTGTTGGATCTTATTGAACACAGCCCAAGCCCTGAACCGTTGGCTCCTACTGAACACAGCCCTAGGTCTGAACTGTTGGCTCCTACTGAACACAGCTCTAGCCTTGAACTGTTGGCTCCTACTGAACACAGCACTAGCCCCTAACTGTTGGCTCCTATTGAACACAACCCTAGCCCTGAAGTGTTCGCTCCTAAAGAACACAGCTCTAGCTATGAATTATTGGCTCCTACTGAACACAGGCTAGCCCTGAACTGTTGACTGCTACTGAACACAGCCCAGTCCTGAACTATTGGGTCATACTGAACACAACCTTAGCCCTGAACAATTAGGTGGTATTGAACACAGTCCTAGCCCCTGAACTGTTAGCTGGTATTGAACACAGCCCTAGCCCTGATCTGTTGGCTCATATTAAACACAGCCCTAGCCCTGAACAGTTGACTCCTACTGAACACATCCCTTGCCCTGAACTGTTGGCTACTATTGAACACAGCCCCTAGCACTAAACAGTTGGCTCGTACTGAACTCAGCCCAAGCCCTGAACTGTTGGCTCCTACTGAACACAGCCCTAGGCCTGAACTGTTGGCTCCTACTGAACACAAGCCTTGCCCTGAACTGTTGACTCCTACTGAACATAGCCTTAGCCCTGAAATGTTGGCTCCTACTGAACACATCCCTTGCCCTGAACTGTTGGCTCCTACTGAACACAGCGCAAGCCCTGAACTGTTGGCTGCTATTGAACACAGCCCCTAGCACTAAACAGTTGGCTCGTACTGAACTCAGCCCAAGCCCTGAACTGTTGGCTCCTACTGAACACAGCCCTAGGCCTGAACTGTTGGCTCCTACTGAACACAAGCCTAGCCCTGAACTGTTGACTCCTACTGAACACAGCCTTAGCCCTGATATGTTGGCTCCTACTGAACACAGACCTTGCCCTGAACTTTTGGCTCCTACTGAACACAGCCCTAGCCCTGAACTGTTGACTCCTACTGAACACAGTTCTAGGCTTAAAATGTTGGCAGGTACTGAACACAGCCTATGCCCTGAACTGTTGGCTTGTATTGAATACAGCCCTAGCCCTGAACTGTTGGCTCCTACTGAACACAGTTCTTGTCCTGAACTGTTGGCTCGTACTGAACACAGCCCTAGCCCTGAACTGTTGGCTTGTATTGAATACAGCCCTAGCCCAGAACTGTTGGCTCATACTGAACACAGCCCTAGCCCTGAACTGTTGGCTCCTACTGAATACAGCCCTAGCCCTGAACTGTTGGCTCCTACTGAACACAGCCCTAGCCCTCAACTTTTGGCTGGTACTGATCACAACCCTAGCCCTGAACTGTTGGCTCCTACTGAACACTGCCCTAGCCCTGAACTGTTGGCTCCTACTGAACACAAATCTAACCCTTAATTGTTGACTCCTTCTGAACAGAGCCCTAGCCCTGAACTGTTGCCTGGTATTGAACACAGCCCTAGGTCTGATCTGTTGGCTCGTTCTGAATTTAGCCCAAGCCTTGAACTGTTGGCTCCTACTGAACACAGTTCTAGCCCTGATCTGTTGTCTCCTTCTGAACAAAGCCCTGGCCCTGAACTGTTGGCTCCTATTGAACACATCCTTTAGCTCTGAACAGTTGGCTCGTACTGAATTCAGCCTTAGTCCTGAACTGTTGGCTCCTTCTGAACACAACACTAACCTTGAATTGTTGACTCCTACTGAACACAGCCCTAGCCCTAAACTGTTGGATCCTACTGAACACAGCTCTTGCCTTGAACTGTTGGCTCCTATAGAACCCAGCCCTAGGCCTGAACAGTTCATCCCCTGTTCCTTCATTGTTGTTTTCCTCCTGATGTGACTGTGTAGTAGCTCTGGTTCGGTCTTGGCTTTATTAGCTATATCATTTTTATACTTTTTCTTCTCTTCTCACACTAACATTCTCATTCCTGATTCTCTGGTATCTGTCTCTGCTTTCTGGTGTTCTGTTATTTCGGAAGTTCCTCGATGCCCTTTTGTTCAGCTCCTTTGCTTCCATACATGCCCTATTAAACCACGGATTCTTCTTTTGCTTCTCTGTTTTTTCCTTTCGGTCGAGATAAACCTGTTTACTACGTCCCGACACTTTTTGGTGACATAGTCCATCATGTCTTGTGCAGACTTAGTTCTGGGTTTTGTGTCCCATGGTATATCCCTTAGGAATTTACTCATCTCCTCATAATTGCCCTTTCGGTATGCCAGCCCTTTGTTTCCCAGTTCTCTTTTGAGAAGATAAATCCTAGCTCTACCAGGTACTCAAAGATCAATACATTGTGATCACTCATTCTGTGATTTATGGTGTGTGTTAATTGAAGGATTGGAAGTTGTCTTACCTTCATTGTTTACTCGTTGTCTGTCTTCAACAGAGCATAAACCTTCAGTGATCTCTGTTACAGTCAGAGATGTTTTGTTGTGCAAGGCACATAGCTTGTCCAGTGTTTCATTTGGCAACTTGCGTCGTACAATAACCTTGGTTAACCACTCAGCACCATTTAGGCTAACCTTAATGCTAAGTGCTTTAAGGAAGGACTCAAGCTCCAATCTAAAAGTTTGGAGTGAGTCAGAAGAACTATCTGTAGACGGCAATTTAAACAATTTTTGCACTAAGTTTGTAACAGCTCTCTCTGTGTCAGCATAGTTACTCTTAAGAACCTAAACTGGGAGAACATAGTTTTAAAGGTAGTTTTAGGAATAACGAATTTACAATCCACGGAGTCAACAAATTTGTTCCAGCATTCATCCCAACTAGCATCCTCTGTTCCAGAGAATGTGGGTAAACTGACTGAAAACAGTTTAACTTCTAGTTGAGTAATACTAGATGCTGTGGTTGTCTTATTCCGTGCGATTACTTTGACAAAAAGTTATAACCTTGTCTGTTCTTCATATGTTCTTCACACACACACATATATATATATATATATATATATATATATATATATATATATATATATATATATATATATATATATATATATATATATATATATATATATATATATATATATATATATATATATATATATATATATATATGTGTATATCACGAAAATAAACACGTGATTAAGAATGTGACAATGTCAGACCACGGAGGAAATGAAACAGGAATTTCCTTAAGTACTTTCGTATATTAAATACATCTTCAGAAGGTCCTTCTGAAGATCTTGACCTTCTGAAGATGTATTTAATATACGAAAGTACTTAAGGAAATTCCTGTTTCATTTTCCTCCGTGGTCTGACATTGTCATATATATATATATATTTAATATATATATATATATATATTTCGGTTTCCTCCGAGGCTATGGGTCCCCCTTCTTCCAGCCAGAGGTGGTACTCCCTTCCCTCTACGAATATATATATATATATATATATATATATATATATATATATATATATATATATATATATATATATATATATATATATATATATATATATATATATATGACAATGTCAGACCACGGAGGAAAATTTCCTTAAGAAATTTCCTTAAGTACTTTCGTATATTAAATACATCTTCAGAAGGTCATTTTACAGATTGATTGATTGATAAAGATTAAGCCACCCAAAAGGTGGCACGGGCATGAATAGCCCGTAAGTGGTGGCCCTTTTGAGCCATTACCAGTATCAAGAGCTGATACTGGAGATTTGTGGAGGTGCGACTGCACCCTGCGTGACGGGAGATGTCTCCCGTAATTATTAATTTTTTTCTTTTTTCTTTTTCCCCAGTGTTCTGAGGTTGCATTTAACCATCAAGCTGTTATCGTGGGGGAGGATACTGCTTCACAGTCTTTATGAGGGTGTCCAGCTGCTGGACACCTTTGTTGACCAGGAGAGTGGCTGTGTTGATGGCTTCAGGGTGGCCACTGCATGATTCAGGAACTCTTAAAGCTCTTCTAAGGTCATTGGTTGCTTCACATTCCAGAAGATAGTGAAGTAATGGCTTTTCTGTGACAGTTTGGCAGAAGATGCACTCTCTCTGTCGGGGTTCACCAATCTCCCAGTTGCATCTGTAACCTAGACGTAGTCTATATAGCCTAACTGCTATTTCCCTGTGGATTCCTTTTGGGATATTTAACCTTTCTAATTTGGTTGCCTGAAGATACCATGTTGCAGATGGCGAACCTTCAGCTATTCTCTGGTGTAGGTAGGCTTTGTTGAGATGTGAGAGTTTTTTGGTGATGATGTTTTTTATGTTCTCTAGGCTGGGTTGAATTGTTTTATGTATCATTGAATGACGAGTTGCCAATTTAGCAATTTCATCAGCTTTTTCATTTAATGGGATTCCAATATGGGATGGGATCCAGTTTAAAGTTATGTTGAGGCCTTTGCCTTTAGCGACTGCTCCTTGATACAAAATGGTGGTAATTATTTCCACATTATCTTTCCACTGTTTTTGTCCTAGTATTTGAAGTGCAGCTTTTGAGTCTGTGTGTATGATTGCATTTTGAGTGTTTTGTGCAATCACATATGCGAATGCCTGTTGTATGGCGAACAGCTCAGTTTGGGTTGATGATACTAGTCCTCCCAGTCTCCAATATGCCTGAACGCTGGTCGTGCAAAGAGCAGCGCCAGCACTCTCATTTTCTGTGTCCACCGATCCGTCTGTGAAGATGTGGGTGGCTCCTGCTACTGCTATGCTATACATTTGCTCTTCTATTATGCGCCTTAGGATTGTCGGATCATAGGCAGCCTTTTTCATTGGGAGACTTTCTATTACTATTTTGAAAGTAGGCTCTTCCCACGGCGCGGAAGGAGTGTAATTTGGGTGTGGATGATCACCCTCTCTATCAAGAATCATGTTTTTTAAATGTAGTCTGTTTAGGACTTTTCCTGCTCTTGCAACCCAAGAGTTTCCATTGTTTTGGCCTAGTCCAACCACCAAGGCCTGCCGTACTGGGATTGGATCAGAAGAAATAATTATCTTACTGATAATTGTAGCTGTCCTTTGTGATATTCTTTCTTGTAGAGAGGGCAAACCCGTCTCCAGTCTAAGAGTTTCAAGCCTGGTCCACATGGGGGCTCCCAGTGCAGCTCTCATAGCATTGTTTTGGGCTACTTCAAGCTTTTTCCACTGTTTGTGTGATAGATTTGTGAGTGCAGGTGCGGCATAATCGATCACTGATCTGACTGCCTGTACATAGTATGTGCGAAGGACTTGCAGATTGGCTCCTCCAGAAAGGGAGGTTAGCGACCTGAGGATTGCCGTCCGGGCCGCAGTTCGCTCTCTCAAGTATGTGACCTCAGCATTAAAATTCATGTGTGTGTCCAGGATGATTCCTAGATACTGATAGGTGTCGACCCATTCTATTGGTTGACCCTGAGTTGGATGTTGGGCTTCGTTATTTTTATGGGCATGGCCTTTGACTTTGAGGGGTTGAGTTTGATCCCAATCTGTTTTGCCTCTTTACTGATGCAGTCTAAGCATTTGGGTGCAAGGCGCGCCGCATCCCTTCCTTTTATGATGATGACAAAATCGTCCGCGTAGTTTAGCAGCCTGCAGTGATGTCGGAGTTTCAACCTCATTATTCTTTCCATTAAACAGTTGAAGAGAAGAGGGCTAAGAATACCCCCTTGCGGTGTACCATTTTCATGTCTTTTGTACTCAGAGACTGTGCCATGAAGTTTTACTCTTGCTTCTCTGTTTATGAGACAGTTTTTGGTCCAGGAGAGCAGGTTGCCTCTGACCTCTTTGTCAATGAGGCAGCAGAGAATAGCTGGGGCGCTAGCCAGTTCAAAGGCTTTTTCGAGGTCCAGGAATATCAGCATTCCTAGTCTGTCATTCAAGTGGGCTAACAGAGTTGTAATACATTCCACTGTGCCAACCCCTCTTCTATAGGCATACATATCATGGTGCAGTTTAGGCATTTTCCACTCCAGTCTGTTGAGTGCCATTCTGTCAGCCGTCTTGGCTGCACAGCTTTGGAGAGAGATGGGCCTGGGATTAGATGGATCTTTGGGTTTTGGGATCGGCACTATGTCTGCTCTATTCCAAGCAGAAGGTCTAGTTTGAGAAGTCCAGGCTAAATTAATTAACCTTAGGTATGCAGCGTCTCCCTCTGGGCCGAGGTTTCTAATCATTTTATAGGTTATTTTGTCGGCTCCAGGGGATGTATCCTTGGAGTTTTTCTTAGCCCGATTGAGCTCATCCAGTGTGTCATTTTACAGATCGAGTGATGGGTATAAATAGGCAGGAGAGAGTGGTGAAGTAAGGTGAGGTACAATACTTGGACAAAACCTCACCTCACCTCATTGTACCTCACCTTACTTCACCACTCTCTCCTGCCTATTTATACCCATCACTCGATCTGTAAAATGACCTTCTGAAGATGTATTTAATATACGAAAGTACTGTTTAATTTTTCCTCCGTGGTCTGACATTGTCACATTCTTAATCACGTGTTTATTTTCGTGATATACACACACACACACATATATATATATATATATATATATATATATATATATATATATATATATATATATATATATATATATATATATATATATATATATATATATATATATATATATATATATATATATATATATATATATATTAGTATATTTTGGTAGCAGTCTTTCCTGTAGACATATATTATTAAATATGACCGAAAAAGTGAGATTAATAATTCTAACACGAATTTTCTCAATCTTTCGTACATTACGCTTCACTGTTGGAGGTAAATTAAAAATCAATTCTCCAAAATTCATTTTTATTTCTAGTCTGACGCGACACGGGCGCGTTTCGTAAAACTTATTACATTTTCAAAGACTTTAGTTCACAAATACACAACTGAATAGAACGCCTCTGAATAGAACGAATAGAACAACTGAATAGTTCTATTCAGTTGTGTATTTGTGAACTAAAGTCTTTGAAAATGTAATAAGTTTTACGAAACGCGCCCGTGTCGCGTCAGACTAGAAATAAAAATGAATTTTGGAGAATTGATTTTTAATTTACCTCCAACAGTGAAGCGTAATGTACGAAAGATTGAGAAAATTCGTGTTAGAATTATTAATCTTACTTTTTCGGTCATATTTAATATATATATATATATATATATATATATATATATATATATATATATATATATATATATATATATATATATATATATATATATATATATATATATATATTAATTGGCCTTTTAATTGTGAATTAGATAGATGACCGGTTATACCACAGGCGATCCCACTAATCATGATGAACCTCTCAACATTGAATAACTAATTCTACTGAATGTGATATATTTGTGATATAATATTTGTAGTAGCTTCATTGTGAAATTTTGGCAGAACTGTGATGATCATCAGGGACTCAGATGACATCAACCAGTCAGTACACATGGGACAGCTACCATAGACCACGAGCTGCATACCTGTTTGATTAACCCAATGTTTTTTTTACTCGAGCTGCATACCTGTTTGATTAACCAGATTTTTTTTTTACTCATGTTGAAACCTTCTAAGCCAAAATAAAGTCATTCGAGTATTTAAAATAATACCAGTAGTTTAGTTTACTAATCCTTATTGCATTTTTTCTATCTATCGAGAATTAGCGATAGACAGGTTACCACTGAATAACCCTTAGGATTTGTGTAAAGGGTAACACTCAACAGAAGTCCAGAATTTTAATACAGTCCATTTTTTCCTAATGCAGTCTTCTTTATATTATCAATAATTTTTAATGAATTTACCTGCTGGGAAATTCCCCATATATTTTACGCTCATCTTCGAACCGGATAGTCCAAATTAGACAATCCAATAGAGAACCAGTGTGACTATAAATAATTTATAAACTAAAGCACTAAGTAGCCTGCCACAATTTCGTAGCCTAACTTGGTTAACCTCAGTTAGTAATTAAAAGTAATACTCAACTCAACTGCCAGAAAATATAAAGCCTAATATTAACGGCAGAATTAGAGTGGCCACATCATTTAACTCTAATCTACCTCAATGACATACAACCATCTCGCAATCCTGCTCAGACATTTAATCAGTTCAGGAGCATAATTAACTCCTTTAAGGCCAATAACAGAAACAAGCAACACTTAGTGGGCCAGCCAGAGGCTTAGGGCCCTATGCAGGAATATCCCTGAAAACAAACTTGGCTGTAGTGTTTACTCTAACAGAACCGCGCCAACCTACAGAAAATAATCGTTGTGGTGTTGGTTCCAAGTTTTGTAAATGCACAGCTAATTAATCGTAAATTATCGTCTCAGGAGAAGGGTACGGTTGGAAGCCACGTACATCCATTTCACAGCTCGACCATTCCATGAGAATATTTCTAAAGACATAGCACACCTCTCACATGAATTGAGAGCACATGTGGCTAATAAATTAACACCATCAAGTACCATAGGAGGTTGTGGCGAGAAGGCCAAACATAATCTGTGTATATATGTCTCACATATAAAAAACAAAACAAAGTATTGCACTATTACATTTCTGCACATTACTGTAGTATATTAAGTTTCTTGCCAACCCTTAGATGTGGGTAGGACAACTTTAGGCTAGAGCAGAACTATACACTGCTCAACTTAGCCTAATCCATTTATGTGCTGACCCAGCAAGGGTGGGATTACTAATTAGCTAGTATTGTACTAAGGAATATACGACCTAGCAATCTTGTATTTTATTGTGCAGACCCGAAATAGGGTGGAAATTGTTAACTATACAAACTGTATTTTTTATATATTTACCATTCTTACATTATTTCCATTGTATTTCATCTTTGAGTGTTACAACGTATCACTACTCCATCCAAAGGCGATAATGAAGGACTAACCTGAGTAACTTCCTGTAGTGATATTGAGTACTACTCAGATCTTGTATATTAAACATTTAACTTTGTGTGCCAACCTCTATGTGAGGTAGGATGACATAGCCTAGGAGCAGAAATTTAAACCCTAGACTATAATAACAGTATTTGCTCCACATATATAGCTTGGGTACTCGCTCATATAAGTAATAGCAATATAAGCCCTATAAGGCTTAAACAAGCAGCCATCATGGCTACAGAAGAAAAATTGAAAAGAACCCTTACAGGTTTAAAAGGTCACTTGACCAGACAGATCAACAAATGTCATGATCTGTCTGAACATTCTTCAGTCGATTACTTTAAACTGGAATGCTATTTCCAAGCAGCTACAAGTAAGTTTGAACAAATAAAAGGTAAAATAGAAACGTATTTGACCAAACTGGCCAAAACACAATTAACAGAAGCTGAACTAGACAATGTTATGATTGATCTAAAACAATGAAGAACAGACAAGGTTATAACTTTTTGTCAAAGTAATCGCACGGAATAAGACAACCACAGCATCTAGTATTACTCAACTAGAAGTTAAACTGTTTTCAGTCAGTTTACCCACATTCTCTGGAACAGAGGATGCTAGTTGGGATGAATGCTGGAACAAATTTGTTGACTCCGTGGATTGTAAATTCGTTATTCCTAAAACTACCTTTAAAACTATGTTCTCCCAGTTTAGGTTCTTAAGAGTAACTATGCTGACACAGAGAGAGCTGTTACAAACTTAGTGCAAAAATTGTTTAAATTGCCGTCTACAGATAGTTCTTCTGACTCACTCCAAACTTTTAGATTGGAGCTTGAGTCCTTCCTTAAAGCACTTAGCATTAAGGTTAGCCTAAATGGTGCTGAGTGGTTAACCAAGGTTATTGTACGACGCAAGTTGCCAAATGAAACACTGGACAAGCTATGTGCCTTGCACAACAAAACATCTCTGACTGTAACAGAGATCACTGAAGGTTTATGCTCTGTTGAAGACAGACAACGAGTAAACAATGAAGGTAAGACAACTTCCAATCCTTCAATTAACACACACCATAAATCACAGAATGAGTGATCACAATGTATTGATCTTTGAGTACCTGGTAGAGCTAGGATTTATCTTCTCAAAAGAGAACTTGGAAACAAAGGGCTGGCATACCGAAAGGGCAATTATGAGGAGATGAGTAAATTCCTAAGGGATATACCATGGGACACAAAACTCAGAACTAAGTCTGCACAAGACATGATGGACTATGTCACCAAAAAGTGTCGGGACGTAGTAAACAGGTTTATCTCGACCGAAAGGAAAAAACAGAGAAGCAAAAGAAGAATCCGTGGTTTAATAGGGCATGTATGGAAGCAAAGGAGCTGAACAAAAGGGCATCGAGGAACTTCCGAAATAACAGAACACCAGAAAGCAGAGACAGATATCAGAGAATCAGGAATGAGAATGTTAGTGTGAGAAGAGAAGAAAAAGTATAAAAATGATATAGCTAATAAAGCCAAGACCGAACCAGAGCTACTACACAGTCACATCAGGAGGAAAACAACAATGAAGGAACAGGGGATGAAACTTAGAGTGGGTGAGGACAGGTACACAGAGAATGACAGGGGGATATGAAGAACTCAACAAGAGGTTCCAGGAGGTTTTCACAATAGAACGAGGTGAGGTCACTGCGCTAGGAGAGGTGACAGTGAACCAGGCAGTCTTGGAAAGGTTCAAAATTACAGGAGATGAGGTCAAGAGGCATCTGTTGGATCTGGACTTGAGAAAGGTTGTTGGCCCAAATAGAATCTCATCATGGGTATTGAAAGTGTGTGCATAAGGACTTTGCTTGCTACTCTCCACAGTGTAGTAGGTCACTGGAGATGGGAGACCTACTTGAAATATGGAAGATGGCTAAGATAGTCCCAATATACAAAAAGGGTGACAGACAAGAAAGGGTGCCCTGAACTACAGGCCAGTGTCCTTAACTTGTACACCATGCAAGGTGATGGAGAAGATCGTGAGAAAAAGCCTAGTAACACATCTGGAGAAAGGACTTCGTGACAACCCATCAACATGTGTTGAGGGAGGGTAAATCTTGCCTTACTGGCTTAATTAATAGAATTCTACGATCAGGTTACAAAGATTAAACAAGAAAGAGAAGGCTGGGTAGACTGCATTTTCTTGGACTGTCAGGAAGCCTTTGATACAGTACCCCATAAGAGGCTGATGAATAAGCTGGAGAAACAGGCAGGAGTAACTGGTAGGGGGCTCCAGTGGATAAGGGAGTATCTAAGTAATAGGAAGCAGAGAGTTAGTGAGAAATGAGGCCTCAGAATGGCGTGAAATCACCAGTGGGGGTTCCACAGGGATGTGTAATTGGACCTATTCTGTTTCTGATATACGTAAATGATTTCCCAGAGGGTATAGACTCACTCCTCTCAATGTTTGCTGACGATGCCAAAATTATGAGAAGGATTAAGACAGAGAAGGACAGCTTGAGGCCTCAACAAGACCTGGACAAGCTGCAGGAATGGTCGAATTATGTGGTTGTTAAAATTTAACTCGAACAAATAGGTGTTGGGAGCAGGAGACCAGATACAAGGTTTGGGAGATGAAATACTTCAAGAGTCAAAGAGAGAGAAAGACCTGGGGGTTGATATCACGCCAGACCTGTCCCCTGAAGCCCATATCAAGAGGATAACATCAGCAGCATATGCCTAGTTGGTTAACATAAGAACGGCCTTTAGAAACTTGTGTAAGGAATCATTCAGAACTTTGTATGTCACATATGTCAGACCAAACCTGGAGTATGCGGCTCCAGCATGGAGTCCATATCTAGTCAAGCATAAGACTAAGCTGGAAAAGGTTCAAAGGCTTGCCACCAGACTAGTACCCAAACTGAGGGATATGAGCTACGAGGAGAGACTGCGGGAATTAAACCTCACGTCACGGGGAGACAGAAGAGTTTGGGGGGATATGATCACCACATACAAGATTCTCAGAGGAATTAATAGGGTAGATAAAGACAGACTATTTAACACAAGGAGCACATGCACTAGGGGACACAGGTGGAAATTGAGTGCCCAAATGAGCCATAGAGACATTAGAAAGAATTTTTCAGTGCCCGAGTAGTAGACAAATGGAATGCATTAGGAAGTGATGTGGTGGAGGCTGACTCCATACACAGTTTCAAGTGTAGATGAGCCCAGTATGTTCAGGAATCTGTACACCAGTTGATTGACAGTTGAGAGGCAGGGACCAAAGACCCAGAGCTCAACCCCTGCAAGGACAACTAGGTAAGTACAACTAGGTAAATACAGAGTACAACAAGTACTTCGGTAAAACATATATCTAAAACATCTACTTCCACCCCAAGGTGGAAGAATGGCAGTATAGGTACATAGGGTGACTACTGTCACCCGGTGGATAGGGTGACAGTAGACAAATCCACGAAAAGGGGATTTAGGAGATCATTCCAAACAAGGAAAGATTGGGGAGTCACGACGGCTCGAGTAGGGTGTGTATACATGATAACGAGGCCAGCTTTGGAGCTGCACCCCTAAATAGATGACGCTGAATCCTCTCTCCAAGATCAAGATGCGTACAGAGTGGTCTCCCAGGTAAATTGCAAGCACTCCATTGTCCACTGCTGGTCGACCGACGATAGCGAGAGTGTGGCTGCCGAGGTCGGCTGTTGTTCTGTCAGGGAGTGGTTGGGAGTGGTGTTTGCCTGTATGCAAGTAACAATCTGGTGCAAAGACCAGAGCTTCCTTTTGTGTTTAAATCTCCAACCAGCTCATCTCATATTCCCTGACGTGAGAACAGTGGGGACACTAGACCTGGTCGCCCAAACCCCAGGTGGAAGAAAAAACTTCTACCACAGTGCAGTACTGCAAAGTACGTGAGGAAATATACTCACTACAAGGTCTGATAACAATGCAACCTTACCCACTGCTCAGTTATGCGTAACAAATAAAAGGTCCAAGATCACTACTCATGGTTTGTTTGATCAAGGGTCACAGAAGACGTTTGCCACTCAGAAAGTGGTAGATGCCCTAAGGTTCAAACATTTATGTAAAGTAAAATTAAACATCTCAGGGTTCCTAACAAACACAGGACCCCAAGAATACAAAGTAGTAAGACCACTAGTACACTTTGGAGGCTATGCCCGACCAATTCTGATATCGTGGTGGATAAAATCCCATCTGACTTTTATGTTCATGGTCTAGGGAGAAAAGCCAAACTTCTTCAAAGTAAAGGAATTAAGTTGACCGACAATAAGATTACATTTGATTACCTCACCGATATCGGTATACTTGTAGATGCAGACTATTATTATAAATTCATCACTGGTTGCATTAAACAACAGGGAATGAACCTGTTACTGTCTGCTGGAGGCAAATTGCTCACTGGCCCAGTATTGGGTCATAGGCAGCTCACACTGGCAGACAGCAAACATGTCAGTCCAGTGATGGTTGCGTGACTAGGCTCAAAACAGTTACCACTCAAGTTAAGAGACATTGTAACACCATAAATGTGTTTTATTTAATATTTTACATACAACATGAGTCAGCCAGACAGGATATTGACAGGCGTCAGGTTGCCTGACCTTAGCAATTAAAAAGTCACACCTATAGAGTGTTAATTACAACAGGCCAGGTTTCGTTAACTGATCTTGCCTTCCACTAAGCCGATAACTGCAGACAGGTAGTTGGGTGTATATTTCAAACAAGCCGCTGTTTACGGCGGTTTTTTCTAAATTGTCTTAATTTTGTTCACTAAAACCTCTTATTTTGAAAGCTAGAGTGGAGAGCCCTCTGAGTTTTCTGACGTAAAGATTTTTGCATGTACAAGAACATGATTCCAGTTGATACATGCTAACATTTGATAACAGCTTAAAGTACAGACAAGTTCCATTCCTTGTTTTGTATGTACTGAACTAGAATGGATGGTGATAGCTTCTTTCTACCTTCTACATTCTACTCTTTTACCTTCTGTTCTACTTTCTACGTTCTCCTATTTACTACTCCTTTTTTCCTTGTTCTTAGTCCTTTTTTTCATTTCTTTCCTCCTTTCAGTTTTCATCTATTATTTCATAACTAGCTGTTCCTGGCCACGCGCTGCTGTGGCTCATGAAATGATCCATAGCAACCTTCCCTTGTCTCCCAGTCCTCCCTACCACTCACCCTCACCCCCGTTCCCTCAACCTCCCAACCATCCCTGACTCCCCGTACCCTCTTCTTCCCCACATTTCCCCCCTCCCCTGTCCCCTCGTCCTCCCCATCATCCCCCCCACTCCACCTTCCCCTCGTCATCCCCACCATTCCCCACTCCCTCGTCCAATGTATTCCCAAATGATCTGATGTTCCCATCAGAAAATTGAGAACATTCAAATGATCTGATGTTCTCATCACTGAAATATAAGAAAAACAGTTAAAAAACTAAATGAAAAAATGAACAAATTCATAAATATATTATACTAATTAAATGAACCGTATGGTAAACAACACAGCACAATTCCAATGCAATGTCACACAAAATAATTAAATCAAAATGAAAATCAATCAAAATCTATGAAAATTCAATTCTTCAATGAAATCGGAAACACTGAAACTGAAATGGAATTTTAACATATTTAGCATAGTGTATGTTGCTCCTACGTGCAACAGATGGTGCTCTTTTTAAAAAACAGCATGTTTTTGCTTGTCACAGGTGTGGCACCTATATAGTAGTAGTAGGCATCCTTCAGTCTCGGGAGACTGAAGTTGCGCCCTAGTTGTCAATCCTTGTGCACCGTCTGGTGTGACTGATGAGGCCAATCCGAGAGTGGCAGTCCATCCCACACCGAACACAAACGAAGTCCGATTCTGGTCTGTCTTCCTGGCTACCGGCTTTCCTTCTCTGTCTCTTTGCCTCCGATTCCTTGGCAAGTGACTCCTCGAACTTGGAGAGACCTCTTTGAACAGACTACCCCCAGGCTGAACGGTCTGCAGCCAATGTCTCCCATATAGCAAGATCGACGTCCATGGCTTTCAGGTCCCTCTTGCATACGTCTTTGTACCGTAGCTGGGGCTTGCCTGTTGGACGCTTTCCCTGCATCATCTCTCCGTACAGGAGATCCTTGGGGATCCTGCCGTCGCCCACTCGCACAACGTGCCCGAGCCAGCGCATTCGTCTCCGTTTCAGCTTAGCTCCGTTGTTTAGCTCCGTATCAAGAGAGAGGGAGTCAGAGATTTTGGAACCCAGGTACACGAAGTCGTGAACGACTTCCAGTTTGGAATCGGAGATGCCGATGTCAGGTGGGGAGTCCACTCCTTGTCCCATGACTTCTGTTTTCTTCAGACTGATGGTGAGTCCGAAAGCCTGAGAGGCCTCGCTGAAGCGGGTTATGAGCCGTTGGAGGTCTTCAGCTGAGTGGGCAGTGACTGCTGCGTCGTCAGCAAAAAGGAAGTCGCGCAGACACCTCAGCCGAACCTTCGTCTTGGCTCTCAGCCTGGCGAGGTTAAAGAGCTTTCCATCCGACCTGGCACGGAGGTAAATGCCTTCCGTGACAGATCCGAAGGCGTGCCGCAGCATGACTGCAAATAGGGTTGGAGCCAGTACAAAGCCCTGCTTTACTCCACTTCGGATGTTAAAGGCGTCTGATGTTAGGCCATCAAAGACCACGGTGCCCTTCATGTTCTCATGGGAAGATCTGATGGTGCTGAGGAGCCTGGGTGGGCATCCGATCTTGGGAAGGATCTTGAACAGGCCATCCCTGCTGACGAGGTCGAAGGCCTTCATCAGGTCTATGAAGGCTAGGAAGAGTGGCTGCTTCTGTTCACCTATATACAAACATGGCATAGAATGGCACGTATTCGAATGCAATGGTGTGTCAAAATTTCAAAGCAATCAGTGATGAGCTTTCGGAATTTTCAGCGTGTGTTGCTCTTACGTCCAACAGATGGCACTGTTTTCTAAAAAAACATGTTTTATTACCTGTCACATGTGTGGCATGTATATAGCAGGTATATAAAAACACGCACATATTTGAATGCAATGTTGTGTCAAAATTTTAAAGCAATCGGTAAAGAGGTTTCGAAGATTTCCCTCACATGGAAAACAGTTTTTAAAAAAAACAGGTTATTTTTCTGTCACAGATGTGACATCTATATAGAATGAATATAAAAACCCGCTCGGATTCAAATGGAACATTGTGTCAAAATTTCAAAGCAATCGGTGAAGAACTTTCGGAGATTAGCGATTTTGATCAAACGAACATTTTCATTTTTGTTTATATAGATAATTATCCGATACGTTACAATATGTCCGAGGATGATGTTGACCCTTCCGTACATAAATTATGGTATCTAGTCACCCTAAGCATTGTCCATGAACAACCCAGTCCGGATGATACCTGGACCTACCAACGGTATCTGGACTCAGCTATTTATAAAGAAAATCAATACTGGATCAGATTACCATAAAAGTTGGACCATCAGCAACTTCCTGTAAACCATTTCATGGCACTAAGTCAATTGAAATCACAGGTGTTGCACTTAAATAGACAACCTGATAAATTAAGACTGTACAATGAATTAATTCAACAACAACTTGACAATAAATTTATTGGAATTGTCAAGAATGATAACTCTAAGGAGGGACACTATTTACCACATCATGTAGTACTAATGGATTCAGTTACCACACCTATAAGAATTGTGTTTAACTGGAGTGCTAAATCAAAACAAAATAGTGTCTCGTTAAATGATTGCCTCCAAACAGATCCGAGCCTGACTCAAAGGGTTTATGATGTATTCACCTATTTGTGCTTGCGGGGGTTGAGCTTTGCTTTTTCGGCCCGCCTCTCAACTGTCAATCAAGTGTTTCTACTACACTTTTTTTCCACACCCCAGGAAGCAGCCCGTGACAGCTGACTAACTCCCAGGTACCTATTTACTGCTAGGTAACAGGGGCATAGGGTGAAAGAAACTCTGCCCATCGTTTCTCGCTGGCGCCCGGGATTGAACTCGGGACCAAAGGATCACGTATCCAGCGAGCTGTCCGCTCGGCCAGCCGGCTCCCCATGCTATTAAGGTTTCGTATAGGAACCTATGCCTACACATTCGACCTAAGTAAGGCAATCCTTAGAGTAGGTCTTCAAGAAGAAGACCAAAATTGCACAAAGTTCCTTTGGATTTAGGATCCTATTGGTCCACACAGTGAAATAGTCACATATACCGATTTGCATCAGTTTTTGTTTGGTGTTACTTCTTCACCATTTCTGCTTCAAGCAACCTTAGATACGCACGTGAAGAGGTCCCATAGCTCAAACAAAACTGAGATTGACAATAATTTGTGTGTGGATAATTTCCATGGGACCACCAATGATGAAACAAAACAAATGGAGATATATAAAGAGGCTAATCGCGAGCAGTCAGTAGCTACTACACCCCTCCAGTCATGGGCCTCCAATAATCTACAGTTAAATGAAATAATTAAAGCTGACTTTCCCGAATACAAAGTTGAAGGTACTTGGTGTAGAATGGGACACAACTTCTGATGAATTAACCATTAAATTGGTGGAAACAGACACCACCCATTTAACTATGAGGAAACTGTTATTGCAAATCAGTAACCTGATTAAATCAGTTTGCAAACGAATCAGCAAAGTTTATACCTCCCAGAGCACTGTGGCACGATGGGTTCTATGAACGAATGGTTGGTATGGTGAAGCATTGTCTAAGGAAAGCCCTACACTGCCAAAAAAAAATAACTAACAGGAACTACAAACCGCTGTCAAGCAAATAGAAGCTCGAGTCAACAACTGACCACTAACCTACCTCTCTGACGATATCTCACAGCGAGAACCACCAAGTCCCTCCCTGTTGATGTATGGGGGACTTTTTAGTCCTCTAATATCCCTACTGTACGAGGACCCATAAGATCCTTCATATCTTGGAGGGAGTGACTTGGTATAGAGTTACAACCCTGGAAACACAAACCGAAACTGTCTCTATTTTCCGCTTGTTACAACTTGTAATAAAGTTGTTACATCTTGGCTTAACGTGTTTATGACGTATTAGAACGTTGTTACAACTTGCTATATTGGTTGTTATAAGTGGTTAGGTGGTGTTAAAATTTGTTCGAACGTTGTACCAACGTTGTAGTTTCGGTGTGTGTTTGACGGGAAACACCTCTCAAGAGTGATAGGGCGGTGGAATAACGTGTGTACTCGAGAGTATCTAACTGCTCTGAGAGATTATCATTATGGAGCAGGCAGCCCATACAATAAAATTAACTTAAACCCGGGTGATATTGTCCTGGTGAACGGTAACGGACCACGATCAGAGTGGGTCTATAGATATAATCGTCTCTGTGCATCCAGACTACCAGGGAGTTTTAGGAATAGTGAGGGTAAAATGTCGACTCCCAACGCACTCAAAACCGCAGAAAAATTGGTTCCTCTGGAATTAATCGAACATAAAGTCACTCAAATCCCAAATATGCCTGACGCTCCAGAAAGGAACATTCGTCTAGAAGTAAATACTCGTCTGGAACGGACTGCTGCACAACAGTGCAAAGAAAAACTCAAGCAATACTAAAACCTTGAATAAATCTAGAGATTTCTTTATTTAAAGTTGAAGTTAAACTCAAGGGTCTTCAATGGTATACCAGTGAACAGTAGTCTAACCAACTACAAGTCACAGCCACCAAAGTTATTGATGCTAATGCGATCTCATAGTCGACTTTGATTTTAATGATTGAACAGTTAATTCTTTGAATCAAATAAAACTTAGGTTGGAATTCAATAAAACTGAAATATCCGAGTTAGCAGGATAGTGAAATAACTTAGGTTTCCAACACCTGCCACTCTAATATGGGACATCTGTACTGTATGAACAGACGTACGACTATTACTAACCCAACCTTAAGTTTATAATTTTGAGGGGGAGTATCCGTGTACATCAGTATTAAAGAGTGAACTACGACCCGACCCGAGTTTCTCTCCTCTGGAATTATGTTGGAAATTTCCAACACTCCCAATTACTAACCCTCTGATATAATAAGCTAAATTCGTTATGTAAAAAAAACTAACCATACTAACTGAATTAATTTTCAAGGGAAAAAGTTCTTAAAGCTCCGAGGAACCCATGGAGGAGTGTTACGTCTGCCAACATTTGTCGGCATGACTATTATTTCTTCCAAATTCTTAATTCTTCCAGTCTACAATTTAATTATACTTTAAAAGTATTATATTAGGCTGGATTTAAATTAAATCTTAGATAGAACTAAGTAACTTTCTCCTGAGGCGAAATTTATCCGACGTGACTAATCGAGTTAATTGGAAATTAAATGGTCATGCCATAAACTTTATATATAATACATAATTTACTTTCTTGGAAAGTCCAGTCCAGCATTACAAACACTAAAATCTGTTTTCTGTGATTGGAACTGATAAAATAACGCATGAAATAACACCTACCTGTCCTCGTTAGTAAATGGGCAGAAATTTGTGGCGTGACTGTTAATGGGTCTAAGCTCAGAGAAGGAAGAGAAGCCATCGTTGATCTAGTACAGGCCTCGTGAGGACGCAACCTTAGCAGCTACGCTTATCTTCAACATCCGTGCAGTCGGATATATATATATATATATATATATGTCGTACCTAGTAGCCAGAACTCACTTCTCAGCCTACTATTCAAGGCCCGATTTGCCTAATAAGCCAAGTTTTCCTGAATTAATATATTTACTATAATTTTTTTCTTATGAAATGATAAAGCTACCCTTTTCACTATGTATGAGGTCAATTTTTTTTATTGGAGTTAAAATTAACGTAGATATATGACCGAACCTAACCAACCCTACCTAACCTAACCTAACCTATATATAAAGGTAAGGTTAGGTTAGGTAGCCAAAAAAGCTAGGTTAGGTTAGGTTAGGTAGGTTAGGTAGACGAAAAAACATTAATTCATGAAAACTTGGCTTATTAGGCAAATCGGGCCTTGCATAGTAGGCTGAGAAGTGAGTTCTGGCTACTAGGTACGACATATATATATATATATATATATATATATATATATATATATATATATATATATATATATATATATATATATATATATATATATATATATATTAATTAGCCTTTTAATTGTAAATTAAATAGATGACCGGTTATACCACGGCCGATCCCACAAATCATGGTGAACCTCTCAACATTGAATTACAAATTCTACTGAACGTGATGTTGCGAGTTAATCTTTTACTCGCTCCGTTATCTCATTATCTTAATAGCATAACTAATTAGCATTAATTACAGAAGTTACAATCCTTTGCCCAATTACAGGTAATACTCTTCTCATCTTGTTGGAGGGAGCTGAGGTGTAGTCACCATATAAGCAAGCGATATGAGGAATAGCGGACAGTACAATTTCCACAGTCAACAATTAGCACTTGACGTGTACAGTTCTAATCGACCCAAGACGCTACATCTTCGACACCAAGCAGACAGCAGACTACGACCACATCGAGCTATAATGCTCTCGCTCCCAGAGTTCAGACAATCACAATTCCCAATCGAGCCGCCACGCTCTCGCTCCCAGAGTTCAGACGCTCACAATTCCCAATCGAGCAGCCATGCTCTTCCACATAGAGCTCCGCGACTCCAGCCTCACTCAGCTCTCTGCTCTGCTCCAAGCTCCGTCTGAACGTTTACGATAATGCCACCAACCGACTACTGTAATCAAGACTACTAAATAAATATGAAAACTCACTAAACAATGTGTATCTAATCTACCCAACAACGTAACATAATTGTACGTTACAGTGATATATCTGTGATATAATATTTGTAGTAGTTACGTAGTAAAATTTTGGCAGAACTGTGGTGGTGATCAGGACCCAGACGACATCAACCAGTCAACACACGTTGGACAACCACCATAGACCACCAGCTGCATACCTGATTGATTAACCCGATGTCCTTTGCAATCTTGTTGAAACCTACCAGACAGATAAGGCCATTTGAGTATTTAAAATAATACCAGTAGTTTAGTTTACTAATCCTTATTGTAATTTTCCTATCTATCGAGAATTAGCGATAGATACTTTAGAACTGAATAACCCTCCAAGATATGTGTAAAGGGTAATACCCAACAGAAGTCCAGAATTTTAATACAGTCCACTTTATATTATCAATAACTTTTAATGAATTTACCTGCTGGGAAATCCCCATACCATGAGTCCACAGCACGGCCCTCCCACAACACAGAAATTTACTCCAGCAAGTTACAGAATGCAGCTTGACCCACAATAAAGAAACACACATAACTGACATCAGTAACCTTTTATATGCTTGAGGAATGAAATTAGTTTGTTAGATAGAAAAAAAGTTTTATTGGAGACATGTGAAAAAATATAGCAAAAACATCTAAATCTAAAGGAGTAAATCTAAAAATTGTAAATCTAAAATTGAATCTAAAGGAGATAATTCCATGTTGTGTTGCTGGTGATGATTGGATACGTGGCGGGTGAGGAGAGGACTTCTTCATACTGTAGAGGAGACCCTCCACTACTCTAGACACATTGATGGGACTTCTTCATACTGTAGAGGAGACCCTCCACTACTCTAGACACATTGATGGGACTCCGTCACACTGTAGAGGAGACCCTCTACTACTCTGACACATTGATGGGACTCCGTCACACTGTAGAAGTGACCTTCTACTACTCTGACAAATTGATGGGACTTCTTCATACTATAGAGGAGACCCTCTACTACTCTGGCACATTGATGGGACTTCTTCATACTGTAGAGGAGACCCTCCACTACTCTAGACACATTGATGGGACTTCTTCACACTGTAGAGGAGACCCTCTAATACTCTGACACATTGATGGGACTCCGTCACACTGTAGAGGAGACCCTCTACTACTCTGACACATTGATGGGACTCCGTCACACTGTAGAAGTGACCTTCTACTACTCTGACAAATTGATGGGACTTCTTCATACTGTAGAGGAGACCCTCTACTACTCTGACACATTGATGGGACTTCTTCACACTGTAGAGGAGACCCTCTACTACTCTGACACATTGATGGGACTTCTTCACACTGTAGAGGAGACCCTCTACTACTCTGACAAATTGATGGGACTTCTTCACACTGTAGAGGAGACCCTCTACTACTCTGACACATTGATGGGACTCCTTCACACTATAGAGGAGACCCTCTACTACTCTGACACATTGATGGGACTCCGTCACACTGTAGAAGAGACCTTCTACTACTCTGAAACATTGATGGGAAATTTCACTCAGGCGCGCAGGTGAACGTGAAGATGGACGGTAGACTAACTCAACAGTTCAGTGTTGACCCTTGTAGACGATAGACTTTGACAGGTGTTCAGTGGTAAGTGATGAAGATAATCACTTGACACAAAGTAGAAAATCATCTGAAGAATATTTAGAAGAGTTTAGGTTATTGAATCTTGAAAGACAGAATTATATGCGATCAAGAAATATATATAGTTATCCAAGGTCATGAAAACCATGATTAGGAAATGCACTTTACTGTTGCCCAAACAAACAATATACAACACAGTTATAATTACTGGCAAATAATTTGATAAAAAAAAGTCGAAATCCAGCTTTATTGGAGCAATAAACATATATACAGAACATCTTAAAAGTTTTATGAAGTAAATATTCTTTAAAAACAAGTTATTAAAGAGCATCTCCTTACCTCTGACACCTTTCATAACAATGTGTCAAAACTTTTCTTGGACCAAATGATTCGTTGCTTATTAACTTTCTCAGAATGTACTCAGAGAAACCTGCTGGATGAACATCCAAACACTGGTCTGGATGCAAGTTGCCTCTCTGGTTAAATCTGCTTATTTATCTAAACACTTGTGTATTATCCACATGGTGTCAGTGTATACAGTGTTTTAATTTGTATTTTAATGTCAAAATTGTGTTTGTAAATAAGAGAGCACCGCCCCTCACCTCATAGTTACTCTGAGAGTAAAATGTTCCACTAATACAATACTCAGCAACTAAATATTTACTACATACTGGTATTCATGCTTCAGTAATCACATTGTTTTAATATCTTATGTTTTACTTCTAGTGTAAGTTTATGATAATTGTATATTTTATTGTCTGCATCAACATTAGATAATGTTTTCTCATTGTTAAGCTACATATCTAGATATTTATACTGTTTAAATTCAAGGAGGCACTGACAGCGATGCCGTCTACTGTCCTCGCTACAACTGCTGCTCTGTCTTACTGTGCTGCACCGCGCCCCTTGCATATATGAGTTTGCCAACAGGCAGCAACACTTACTGTGCTACACCGCGCCCCTTGCGTTTATCAGTTTGCCAACAGGCAGCAACACTTACTGTGCTACACCGCGCCCCTTGCGTTTATCAGTTTGCCAACAGGCAGCAACACTTACTGTGCTACACCGCGCCCCTTGCGTTTATCAGTTTGCCAACAGGCAGCAACACTTACTGTGCTACACCGCGCCCCTTGCGTTTATCAGTTTGCCAACAGGCAGCAACACTTACTGTGCTACACCGCGCCCCTTGCGTTTATCAGTTTGCCAACAGGCAGCAACACTTACTGTGCTACACCGCGCCCCTTGCGTTTATCAGTTTGCCAACAGGCAGCAACACTTACTGTGCTACACCGCGCCCCTTGCGTTTATCAGTTTGCCAACAGGCAGCAACACTTACTGTGCTACACCGCGCCCCTTGCGTTTATCAGTTTGCCAACAGGCAGCAACACTTACTGTGCTACACCGCGCCCCTTGCGTTTATCAGTTTGCCAACAGGCAGCAACACTTACTGTGCTACACCGCGCCCCTTGCATATATCAGTTTGCCAACAGGCAGCAACACTTACTGTGCTACACCGCGCCCCTTGCATATATCAGTTTGCCAACAGGCAGCAACACTTACTGTGCTACACCGCGCCCCTTGCGTATATCAGTTTGCCAACAGGCAGCAACACTTACTGTGCTACACCGCGCCCCTTGCGTATATCAGTTTGCCAACTGGCAGCAACACTTACGGCACTATACTTCCCTTCATTGCAAACTCCTCTTGTTACCATAAGTTACAATGAGAAAATCAACTTGAGCTCTGAGGTGGACTCGAACCCGCAACCGAGAGAATCCCAGCTATTGGCACTAACGACTGGACCACTCTGACTTGACACTGTATATTTGATGTTGGAGCGTATAGTGGGTGAACTACGTTCCCTAGACCCAGGTGCCAGGGGGGGGGAGGTCAGTCTACACCAGGTGCCAGGGGGGTCAGCCTACACCTAGGTGTCAGGGGGGGGTCAGTCTACACCCAGTTGCCAGGGGGGATCAGCCTACACCTTGGTGCCAGGAGGGGGTCAGTCTACACCCAGGTACAAGGGGGGGTCCGTCTACACCCAGGTGCCAGAAGGGGTCAGTTTACACCCAGGTGCCAGGAGGGGGGAGGGGTTAGTCAACACCCAGGTGCCAGGGGGGGGGGTCAGACTACACCCAGGTGCCAGGGGGGTCAGTCTACACCCAGGTGCCAGGGGGGTCAGTCTACATCCAGGTGCCAGTGGGGTCAGTCTACACCCAGGTGCCAGAAGGGGTCAGTCTACACCCAGGTGCCAGGGGAGGTGTCAGTCACCATCCAGGTGCCAGGGGGGGTCAGTCTACACCCAAGTGCCAGGGGGGTCCGTCTACACCCAGGTGCCAGGGGGGGGTCAGTCTACACCCAGGTGCCAGGGGGGTCAGTCTACACCCAGGTGCCAGTGGGGTCAGTCTACACCCACGTGCCAGAAGGAGTCAGTCTACACCCAGGTGCCAGGGGGGGATAAGTCTACACCCAGGTGCCAAGGGGGGGACAGTCTACACCCAGGTGCCAGGGGAGGTGTCAGTCACCATCCAGATGCCAGGGGGGGTCAGTCTACACCCCGGTGCCAGAAGGGGTCAGTCTACACCCAGGTGCCAGGGGGGGTCAGTACACCCAGGTGCCAGGGGAGGGGGGGGGGGGGTCCGTCTACACCCAGGTGTCAGGGGGGTCAGTCTACACCCAGGTGCCAGGGGGGGGGTTAGTTTACACCCAGGTGCCAGGGGGGGGGGGTTAGTTTACACCCAGGTGCCAGGGGGGGGTCAGTCTACACCCAGGTGCCAGGGAGGTCAGTCTACACCCAGGTGCCAGGAGGGAGGTCAGTCTACACTCTGGTGCCAGGAGGGAGGTCAGTCTACACTCTGGTGCCAGGGGGGGGGGGTCAGTCTACACTCAGGTTCCAGGGGGAGGGGAAGTCAGCCTACACTCAGGTGCCAGGGGGGTCAGTCTACACCCAGGTGCCAGGAGGGGGGTCAGTCTACACCCAGGTGCCAGGGGGGTCAGTCTACACCCAGGTGCCAGGGGGGTCAGTCTACACCCAGATGCCAGGGGAGGGGGTCAGTCAATACCCAGGTACCAGGGGGGCGTCAGTCTACACCCAGATGCCAGGGGGGGGGGGTCACTCTACACCAAGGTGCCAGGAGGGGGGTTAGTCAACACCCAGGTGCCAGGGGGGGGGGTCAGACTACACCCAGGTGCCAGGGGGGTCAGTCTACACCCCAGGTGCCAGGGGGGTCAGTCTACATCCAGGTGCCAGTGGGGTCAGTCTACACCCAGGTGCCAGAAGGGGTCAGTCTACACCCAGGTGCCAGGGGAGGTGTCAGTCACCATCCAGGTGCCAGGGGGGTCAGTCTACACCCAAGTGCCAGGGGGGGTCCGTCTACACCCAGGTGCCAGGGGGGGGTCAGTCTACACCCAGGTGCCAGGGGGGTGAGTCTACACCCAGGTGCCAGTGGGGTCAGTCTACACCCAGGTGCCAGAAGGAGTCAGTCTACACCCAGGTGCCAGGGGGGTATAAGTCTACACCCAGGTGCCAAGGGGGGGACAGTCTACATCCAGGTGCCAGGGGAGGTGTCAGTCACCATCCAGATGCCAGGGGGGTCAGTCTACACCCAGGTGCCAGAAGGGGTCAGTCTACACCCAGGTGCCAGTGAGGGTCAGTACACCCAGGTGCCAGGGGGGGGGGGGTCAGTCTACACCCAGGTGTCAGGGGGGTCAGTCTACACCCAGGTGCCAGGGGGGGGGGGTTAGTTTACACCCAGGTGCCAGGGGGGTCAGTCTACACCCAGGTGCCAGGGAGGTCAGTCTACACCCAGGTGCCAGGAGGGAGGTCAGTCTACACTCTGGTGCCAGGAGGGTGGTCAATCTACACTCTGGTGCCAGGGGGGGGGGGGGTCAGTCTACACTCAGGTTCCAGGGGGAGGGGAAGTCAGCCTACACTCAGGTGCCAGGAGGGGTCAGTCTACACCCAGGTGCCAGGAGGGGGGTCAGTCTACACCCAGGTGCCAGGGGGGTCAGTCTACACCCAGGTGCCAGGGGGGTCAGTCTACACCCAGATGCCAGGGGAGGGGGTCAGTCGACACCCAGGTACCAGGGGGTTCAGTCTACACCCAGGTGCCAGGGGGGGGGTCAGTCTATACCCAGGTGCCAAGAAGGGGGTCAGTCTACACCCAGGTGCCAGGGGGGTCAGCCTACATCCAGGTGCCAGGGGGTCTGTCTACACTCAGGTGCCAGGGGGGTCAGTCTACACCAAGGTGCCAGGAGGGGGGTCAGTCTACTTCCAGGTGCCAGAGGGGGTCAGTTTAAACCCAGGTGCCAAGGGGGCGTCAGTCTACACCCAGATGCCAGGGGGGGGGGTGGTCAGTCTACACCCAGGTGCCAGGAGGGGGGTTAGTCTACACCCAGGTGCCAGGGGGGTCAGTCTACACACAGGTGCCAGAAGGGTCAGTCTACACCCAGATGCCAGGGGAGTCAGTCTACACCCAAGTGCCAGGGGGGGTCAGTCTACACCCAGGTGCCAGGGGGGTAAGTCTACACCCAGGTGCCAGGGTGGTCAGCCTACACCCAGGTGCCAGGGGTTCAGTCTACACGCAGATGCCAGGGGAGGGGCGGGGGTCAGCCTACACCCAGGTGCCAGGGGGGGTCAGTCTACACCCAGGTGCCATGGGGGGTCAGTCTACACCCAGGTGCCAGGGGGGGTCAGCCTACACCCAGGTGTCAGGGGGGGTCAGTCTACACCCAGGTGCCAGAAGGGGTCAGCCTACACCCAGGTGCCAGGGGGGTCTGTCTACACCCAGGTGCCAGGGGGGCTAGCCTACACCCAGGTGCCAGGGGGGTCTGTCTACACCCAGGTGCCAGGGGGGCTAGCCTACACCCAGGTGCCAGGGGGGTCTGTCTACACCCAGGTGCCAAGGGGGCCAGGGGGGTCAGTCTACACCCAGGTCCCAGGGGGGGGGGAGTCAGTCTACACCCAGATGCCAGGGGGGTCAGTCTACACCCAGGTGCCAGGGGGGTCAGCCTACATCCAGGTGCCAGGGGGTCTGTCTACACCCAGGTGCCAGGGGGGTCAGTCTACACCCAGGTGCCAGGAGGGGGGGTCAGTGTACTTCCAGGTGCCAGAGGGGGTCAGTTTAAACCCAGGTGCCAAGGGGGCGTCAGTCTACACCCAGATGCCAGGGGGGGGGTTGGTCAGTCTACACCCAGGTGCCAGGAAGGGGGTTAGTCTACACCCAGGTGCCAGGGGGGTCAGTCTACACACAGGTGCCAGAAGGGTCAGTCTACACCCAGATGCCAGGGGAGTCAGTCTACACCCAAGTGCCAGGGGGGGTCAGTCTACACCCAGGTGCCAGGGGGGTAAGTCTACACCCAGGTGCCAGGGTGGTCAGCCTACACCCAGGTGCCAGGGGTTCAGTCTACACGCAGATGCCAGGGGAGGGGCGGGGGTCAGCCTACACCCAGGTGCCAGGGGGGGTCAGTCTACACCCAGGTGCCATGGGGGGTCAGTCTACACCCAGGTGCCAGGGGGGGTCAGCCTACACCCAGGTGTCAGGGGGGGTCAGTCTACACCCAGGTGCCAGAAGGGGTCAGCCTACACCCAGGTGCCAGGGGGGTCTGTCTACACCCAGGTGCCAGGGGGGCTAGCCTACACCCAGGTGCCAGGGGGGTCTGTCTACACCCAGGTGCCAAGGGGGCCAGGGGGGTCAGTCTACACCCAGGTCCCAGGGGGGGGGAGTCAGTCTACACCCAGATGCCAGGGGGGTCAGTCTACACCCAGGTGCCAGGGGGGTCAGACTAGACCCAGGTGCCAGGAGGGGTCCGTCTACACTTAGGTGCCAGGGGGGGTGGTCAGTCTACACCCAGGTGCCAGGAAGGGGTCAGTCTACACCCAGGTGCCAGGGGAGGGGTAAGTCTACACCCAGATGCCAGGGAGGTTAGCCTACACCCAGGTGCCAGGGGGGGGGGGTTCAGTCTACACCCAGATGCCAGCGGGGCTCAGTCTAAACCAAGGTGCCAGGGGGGTCAGTCTACACCCAGATGCCAGGGGGGTTAGTCTACACCCAGGTGCCAGGGGGGTCAGTCTACACCCAGGTGCCAGGAGGGGGGTCAGTCTACACCCAGGTGCCAGAGGGAGTCAGTCTACATCCAGGTGCCAGGGGGGGAATTCAGTTTTCTTGAACGTGAGTTTGATTCACTTTCTCTTGACCAACTTCCTGTCATCAGAGTGGACGTCTACAAGTGTTGTCTGGTGAGGTCATCCTTCGAGTACCCACACTGCTGTGAAGCTGAGGCTCCTCTCAGAGACCGTGTGGCCTCTGAGAGGAGCCTCTATCTGGCAATGTCTACATACAATATAAAGTCTTAAGAAGCCATCTCCGTGTAACTTTCACAGTTTGCATATCTTGTAGTTTAAATTAACGAGCTGTATTTTTCTATGAAAGCTTGTGATGGGCTGTACAAAACTATGTACTGAAGACCAAGTTGTCTAGGAGTGGACATCCTGACGTCTATGTAAATTTAATCAGACAGAAAGTTATACTGATTGATATACATGAAACAAAAGTAACTTCTTCTCTCTTTAAGGAATGATATCCGGCTTGTATCACTTCAACATGATAGCAAAAACGTTTAAAATGTTGGATACTTTCTCAAATAGGAATCAATATATGCTATTACACACAGAAATCTCAATAGCGTGATGCATCAAATGAACAAATCAACAAGGGCAGTGATGAGAATTCGAACCTACGTCCGAGAGCATCCCAGACGTTACCTTAATCGACTGAGCTACGACAGTCGATAAAGGCAGCGTCTGGGATGCTCCCGGACGTTGGTTCGACTCCTCGTCACGGCCCTTGTTGATTTGTTCATTTGAAGCATCACGCTATTGTGATTTCTGTGTGCAATGAAGTAAGGGCGAAGAGGGAGAACGGCCTATTGACATAGTTCGAGTGCATGGGGGAGTTGTGTAAAAACCCGCTTCGTGTCTCGGAGAGGTTGCAGGATCCAAGTAAGTTCAGTAGAACTACTGGTTTCAACTTTTTCATCATGTCGTAGCTCAGTCGATTTTGGCAGCATTTGGGATGCTCCCGGACGTAGGTTCGAATCCTCGTCATGTTGTGGACTTGTTCAAGATATGCAATTTTATTATCATATCTCTCCTCGTAGGTAAACAATTACTATATTATTTCAACCTTAAATAGTCAACACATTACAACAACAGTAATTTACAGTTTTCAAATGCTTACAAAATGCCTCCTGTCATAATGTTCATGGATCCATGGTGATAATTACCTACATTGTATTGTTGATCAAACTTTCTAGGCTGAAGATGTGTAATAGTGTTGACAGTGTTGAGTGTGACTACTCTAGTGTTGTAAGGTGATACACCACAGAGAGCTTCAGAGAGCTCACTCAGTCCGCCGGGAGCAGAGTGCTCTTCCTCCCACTAACGAATGGTAACTCCCCAACACAACACTAACGAATGGTAACTCCCCAACACAACACTAACGAATGGTAACTCCCCAACACAACACTAACGAATGGTAACTCCCCAACACAACACTAACGAATGGTAACTCCCCAACACAACACTAACAGCATATACGTACACGAACACACCATCATAATACCCTTTGTCAAAACCACTTGGGGTGGACGGTCTCACTTCCTGCAGGTTGGCGAAATCCTTATCCTGATCCATTCTGAGCACTATATAGTCGTAATTGTTTCTCCTGATAATTCCTCTCCTGTTGCTGCCTCTGTAGCTTGACTCGCTGCATCTATCTAGTTATACAGAGCTCTCCATGTGCAGGTGTGGGAGAGAGGCAGCAGGTGCCTCTTGAGGAAAGTTCTCTGGATACATGGCCAGGAAGCCCATCCCCTTCACCAGGTGATCTGGGCTGAGAGCCACAGTGGGAGTGGTCATCTGGCAGTGTCCTGAGGGGGAGGAGGAGGTCCTACAGGCTGTGGTCACAGAGGGAGATGTTGAGCATCGACCGGAGGAGTCAACAGAGACCAGCGAGGACATCCTCTCTCTCAGGACATCTGTCTCCGGGGCCGCCATTCCGCACTGCAAAACAAAAACAACACCATTACCATATGCAATAAAGCGGCACTTGTTTGTGCGGGATTTTGACAACTTTTGCGCGTCTGGGTGTGTATACACACACACACACACACACACACACACACACACACACACACACACACACACACACACACACACACACACACACACACACACACACACACACACACACACACACACACACACAGACACACACACACACACACACACACACACACACACACACACACACACACACACACACACACACACACACACACACACACACACACACACACACACACACACACACACCCAGAGGGTATAGATTCGTTCCTCTCAATGTTTGCCGACGATGCAAAAATTATGAGGAGGATTGAAACAGAGGATGATAGTAGGAGGCTACAAGATGACCTGGATAGACTGAGTGAATGGTCCAACAAATGGCTGTTGAAGTTCAACCCGAGTAAATGCAAAGTAATGAAACTAGGCAGTGGAAACAGGAGGCCAGGCACAGGATACAGAATAGGAGATGAAGTACTTAATGAAACAGACAGAGAGAAAGATCTAGGAGTTGATATCACACCAAACCTGTCTCCTGAAGCCCACATAAAGAGAATAACGTCTGCGGCATATGCGAGGCTGGCTAACATCAGAACGGCGTTCAGGAACCTGTGTAAGGAATCATTCAGAATCTTGTACATCACATATGTAAGACCAATCCTGGAGTATGCGGCCCCAGCATGGAGCCCGTACCTTGTCAAGTACAAGACGAAGCTGGAAAAAGTCCAAAGGTATGCTACTAGACTAGTCCCAGAACTAAGAGGCATGAGTTATGAGGAAAGGCTGCGGGAAATGCACCTCACGACACTGGAAGACAGAAGAGTAAGGGGGGACATGATCACAACCTACAAAATCCTCAGGGGAATCGACCGGGTAAACAAGGATGAACTTTTCAACACTGGTGGGACGCGAACAAGGGGACACAGGTGGAAGCTGAGTACCCAAATGAGCCACAGAGACGTTAGAAAGAACTTTTTCAGTGTCAGAGTAGTTAACAAATGGAATACATTAGGAAGTGATGTGGTGGAGGCTGACTCCATACACAGTTTCAAATGTAGATATGATAGAGCCCAATAGGCTCAGGAATCTGTACACCAGTTGATTGACGGTTGAGAGGCGGGACCAAAGAGCCAGAGCTCAACCCCCGCAAGCACAATTAGGTGAGTACAATTAGGTGAGTACACACACACACACACACACACACACACACACACACACACACACACACACACACACACACACACATCACATATCAAGCGGATAACATCAGCGGCATATGCCAGGCTGGCCAACATACGAACGGCATTCAGAAACTTGTGTAAAGAATCATTCAGAACTTTGTATACCACATATGTCAGGCCAATCCTGGAGTATGCAGCCCCAGCATGGAGTCCATATCTAGTCAAGGATAAGACTAAACTGAAAAAGGTTCAAAGGTTTGCCACCAGACTAGTACCCGAGCTGAGAGGTATGAGCTACGAGGAGAGACTACGGGAATTAAACCTCATTTTGCTGGAAGACAGAAAAGTTAGGGGGGACATGATCACCACATTCCAGATTCTGAAGGGAATTGATAGGGTAGATAAAGACAGTCTATTTAACACAAGGGGAACACGCACAAGGGGACACAGGTGGAAACTGAGTGCCCAAATGAGCCACAGAGATATTAGAAAGAACTTTTTTAGTGTCAGAGTGGTTGACAAATGGAATGCATTAGGGGGTGATGTGGTGGAGGCTGACTCCATACACAGCTTCAAATGTAGATATGACAGAGCCCGATAGGCTCAGGAATCTGTACACCTGTTGAAAGTGAAACGCAGCACGGAACTCCGCTCGAATGCCTCCTTCAGCTCCTGCAGATGTCTGACATCAGGTACCTGTGTAAAAATGTCGTCAACATACCTGCAGTATATGGCCGGTTTCAAGTTCATGTCGACTAAGACTTTTTGCTCGACGGTACCCATGTAGAAGTTTGCAAACAGGACACCTAGGGGAGAACCCATGGCGACCCCATCTACTTGCTTATACATGTGCCCATCCGGGCTCAAGAAGGGTGCCTCTTTAGTACAAGCTTGGAGTAGTTTCCTTAGGATATTTTCTGGTATGTCAAGAGGAGTAAAGGCTGGATCACGATACACTCTGTCGGCTATCATCCCGATTGTCTCGTCCACTGGTACGTTGGTGAACAGCGATTCTACGTCTAACGAGGCTCTTATTCCTGTGGCTCGTGTGCCCCGCAGTAAGTCAACAAATTCCTTTGGCGACTTCAGGCTGAAGGCGCAAGGGACATAAGGAGTCAGCAGGCCGTTGAGTCGCTTCGCTAGTCTGTACGTGGGTGTGGGTATCTGGCTAATGATTGGCCGAAGTGGGTTTCCAGGCTTGTGTCTTGACATTTCCATACGCATATCCATATTGGATATGGATATGCGTATGGAAAATTCGTGTTAGAATTATCTTACTTTTTCGGTCATATTTAATAATATATATATATATATATATATATATATATATATATATATATATATATATATATATATATATATATATATATATATATGCGAACAAGCCTGAATGGTCCCCAGGACAATATGCAACTGAAAACTCACACCCCAGAAGTGACTCGAACCCATACTCCCAGATGCCACGCAACTGGTATGTACAAGACGCCTTAATCCACTTGACCATCACGACCGGACATAATGAGGTGATAGCCGAGGCTATTTGAACCACCCCACCGCCGGCACTCGGATAGTAATCTTGGGCATAGCATTTTACCAAATCACCTCATTCTTTGGGGCACACGTGAGGAACACAAATGCGAACAAGCCTGAATGGTCCCCAGGACAATATGCAACTGAAAACTCACACCCCAGAAGTGACTCGAACCCATACTCCCAGATGCCACGCAACTGGTATGTACAAGACGCCTTAATCCACTTGACCATCACGACCGGACATAATGAGGTGATAGCCGAGGCTATTTGAACCACCCCACCGCCGGCACTCGGATAGTAATCTTGGGCATAGCATTTTACCAAATCACCTCATTCTTTGGGGCACACGTGAGGAACACAAATGCGAACAAGCCTGAATGGTCCCCAGGACAATATGCAACTGAAAACTCACACCCCAGAAGTGACTCGAACCCATACTCCCAGATGCCACGCAACTGGTATGTACAAGACGCCTTAATCCACTTGACCATCACGACCGGACATAATGAGGTGATAGCCGAGGCTATTTGAACCACCCCACCGCCGGCACTCGGATAGTAATCTTGGGCATAGCATTTTACCAAATCACCTCATTCTTTGGGGCACACGTGAGGAACACAAATGCGAACAAGCCTGAATGGTCCCCAGGACAATATGCAACTGAAAACTCACACCCCAGAAGTGACTCGAACCCATACTCCCAGATGCCACGCAACTGGTATGTACAAGACGCCTTAATCCAGTGTGCCCCAAAGAATGAGGTGATTTGGTAAAATGCTATGCCCAAGATTACTATCCGAGTGCCGGCGGTGGGGTGGTTCAAATAGCCTCGGCTATCACCTCATTATGTCCGGTCGTGATGGTCAAGTGGATTAAGGCGTCTTGTACATACCAGTTGCGTGGCATCTGGGAGTATGGGTTCGAGTCACTTCTGGGGTGTGAGTTTTCAGTTGCATATTGTCCTGGGGACCATTCAGGCTTGTTCGCATTTGTGTTCCTCACGTGTGCCCCAAAGAATGAGATGATTTGGTAAAATGCTATGCCCAAGATTACTATCCGAGTGCCGGCGGTGGGGTGGTTCAAATAGCCTCGGCTATCACCTCATTATGTCCGGTCGTGATGGTCAAGTGGATTAAGGCGTCTTGTACATACCAGTTGCGTGGCATCTGGGAGTATGGGTTCGAGTCACTTCTGGGGTGTGAGTTTTCAGTTGCATATTGTCCTGGGGACCATTCAGGCTTGTTCGCATTTGTGTTCCTCACGTGTGCCCCAAAGAATGAGGTGATTTGGTAAAATGCTATGCCCAAGATTACTATCCGAGTGCCGGCGGTGGGGTGGTTCAAATAGCCTCGGCTATCACCTCATTATGTCCGGTCGTGATGGTCAAGTGGATTAAGGCGTCTTGTACATACCAGTTGCGTGGCATCTGGGAGTATGGGTTCGAGTCACTTCTGGGGTGTGAGTTTTCAGTTGCATATTGTCCTGGGGACCATTCAGGCTTGTTCGCATTTGTGTTCCTCACGTGTGCCCCAAAGAATGAGGTGATTTGGTAAAATGCTATGCCCAAGATTACTATCCGAGTGCCGGCGGTGGGGTGGTTCAAATAGCCTCGGCTATCACCTCATTATGTCCGGTCGTGATGGTCAAGTGGATTAAGGCGTCTTGTACATACCAGTTGCGTGGCATCTGGGAGTATGGGTTCGAGTCACTTCTGGGGTGTGAGTTTTCAGTTGCATATTGTCCTGGGGACCATTCAGGCTTGTTCGCATATATATATATATATATATATATATATATATATATATATATATATATATATATATATATATATATATATATATATATATTATTAAATATGACCGAAAAAGTAAGATAATTCTAACACGAATTTTCCATACGCATATCCATATCCAATATGGATATGCGTATGGAAATGTCAAGACACAAGCCTGGAAACCCACTTCGGCCAATCATTAGCCAGATACCCACACCCACGTACAGACTAGCGAAGCGACTCAACGGCCTGCTGACTCCTTATGTCCCTTGCGCCTTCAGCCTGAAGTCGCCAAAGGAATTTGTTGACTTACTGCGGGGCACACGAGCCACAGGAATAAGAGCCTCGTTAGACGTAGAATCGCTGTTCACCAACGTACCAGTGGACGAGACAATCGGGATGATAGCCGACAGAGTGTATCGTGATCCAGCCTTTACTCCTCTTGACATACCAGAAAATATCCTAAGGAAACTACTCCAAGCTTGTACTAAAGAGGCACCCTTCTTGAGCCCGGATGGGCACATGTATAAGCAAGTAGATGGGGTCGCCATGGGTTCTCCCCTAGGTGTCCTGTTTGCAAACTTCTACATGGGTACCGTCGAGCAAAAAGTCTTAGTCGACATGAACTTGAAACCGGCCATATACTGCAGGTATGTTGACGACATTTTTACACAGGTACCTGATGTCAGACATCTGCAGGAGCTGAAGGAGGCATTCGAGCGGAGTTCCGTGCTGCGTTTCACTTACGAGATGGAAAAGGATGGGAAGCTGTCCTTTCTAGATGTAACAGTCATGGAAAAGAGCGGAGGTTTCCGCACTGCAGTCTACACTAAGGAAACGAACATAGGAATGTGCCTAAATGCCAAAAGCGACTGCCCAGATAGGTACAAGAGGAGTGTTGTTAACGCATATGTCGACCGTGCTCTCAGCCACAGCTCAGAATGGAAGCAAGTCGACGAAGAACTCTGTAGGGTAAGGCAGGTCCTAGTCAACAACGGCTTCTCCAATGGTTTCATCGAAGACATCATAAGAAGGAAAGTGAAACGCCATGCAACCTCTGAAGAGACAACTAACACAACACCTATACCCCCTATTAGACTATTTTACAGGAACTTCTTTTCCACAGCTCATAAAACGGAGGAAAGGGTCCTGAAAGATATTGTTAATAGAAACGTTATCCCTACAGACAAAAATCATAGGATACAACTGACGATTTACTATAAAACCAGAAAAACGGCCAGCCTACTCATGAGAAACTCTCCAGACACAAAGCAGAACGCTTTAAAAGAGACCAACGTCGTATAGCCTTCAAATGCCCCCTTGGGGACTGTAAGCTCCAAAAAACTCAGTATATAGGCAAGACAACAACATCTCTTTCTAGGCGTTTAACGATGCATAAGCAACAGGGCTCCATTAAGGAACATATAATCTCTTCCCACAACCAAACCATCGCCAGAGAAATCCTAGTAAACAACACAGAAATCATCGATAGGTACAGCGATAGCAGGCGGCTTGACGTCTGCGAGGCTCTACACATCAAGAAGTCAACACCAGCAATCAACAGCCAATTAGTGCACAACTATATTCTACCCACCTCAAGACTCCGCTCCAATATAGAAGCATCAAGAAATATGGACCAATAGGCTTTCTACAAATCACTTCCATTCAATACCCATTGTTTCGTGTTCTGTCTTGTGTTTAGGAATTTAATACCCTATTAATACCACCTCACCTTACAGGAAAGACTGCTACCAAAATATACTAATATTAAAATGCACGACCCAGCAACAAGGAATCAAGCTTTCACGATAAAATATCGCCAGGATCTGATTCGTGATCAGATATACAAGGCAGAAAATGAAATCAAAGACAACAAAACGCAACTACTTCATGCTACAAACGAATGGAGAAATAGCAACATCGACGAAAGTCTCCGTACCCGCATTGAACAACACCTCGACATCCTCACAGACCGACATCACCTCAGCACTGAAACAAGGATTATCAAGAAACTAACAACGTTATATGGAGGACCTATGGCAATTCCACGACCCAAGCCAAGAGATGGCTTCCTGAACCTGGCAGGAATTAACCTCACTGAGGACCAAGTCACTCTCCTAAATCTGGGTATAAACTGTCACGTTATGTCCAGACCGAGTGAGATGGCCCGGAAAGTAGAGTTAGAAATTCTGTTGGACGACATATTCGACCTCGAGACACAAAAGAAGGTCACTACCAAAGATACCTTACAAGCAGAACTTATTGCGGAAGGAGGAAAGAATCGGGGCAACTACAGAAGCACCATACTGTCCCCCGAGCTCAAAACGGCATCTAAAAGCCTTCATGAGAACAAGGAGATAGTTGTCAGGAGAAGTGACAAGTCGCCAATATACATCATTCTTAAAAAAGACGAATATCTGGCGAAAATGAACCTCATACTCTCTAACGAAACAAAATTCCAAAGGGTAACGAAGGACACTACAGCCGAATTGAAAGCAAAGGTCAACAAACTGATCAAAACTGTGAACGACAAGAAATCCGGACTCCACCTGCCAAAGATTATTAGGGAATATAAACCTGGATATGCGTATGGAAATGTCAAGACACACAAGCCTGGAAACCCACTTCGGCCAATCATTAGCCAGATACCCACACCCACGTACAGACTGGCGAAGCGACTCAACGGCCTGCTGACTCCTTATGTCCCTTGCGCCTTCAGCCTGAAGTCTCCAAAGGAATTTGTTGACTTACTGCGGGGCACACGGGCCACAGGGATAAGAGCCTCGTTGGACGTAGAATCGCTGTTTACCAACGTACCTGTGGACGAGACAATCGGGATGATAGCCGACAGAGTGTATCGTGATCCAGCCTGTACTCCTCTTGACATACCAGAAAATATTCTGGTATGTCATTTCAATACCCATTGTTTCGTGTTCTGTCTTGTGTTGATGAAATTAATACCCTATTAAATACCACCTCACCCCATCCACCTCACTCAATTGTAGATATAAACAAATCGGAGATATGTAAGTTCTATTCAGTTGTGTATGTGTAAAGTCTTTGAAAATGTAATAAGTTTTACGAAACGCGCTCAAGTGTCGCGTCAGACTAAAAATAAAAATGAATTTTGGAGAATTGATTTTTGAATTACCTCCAACAGTGAAAAGAAATGTACGAAAGATTGAGAAAATTCGTGTTAGAATTATTAATCTTACTTTTTCGGTCATATTTAATAATATATGTCTACAGGAAAGACTGCTACCAAAATATACTAATATTATATATATATGTATATATATATATATATATATATATATATATATATATATATATATATATATATATATATATATATATTTATATATATATATGTATATATATATATATATATATATATATATATATATATATATATATATATATATATATATATATATATATATGTCGTACCTAGTAGCCAGAACGCACTTTTCAGCCTACTATGCAAGGCCCGATTTGCCTAATAAGCCAAGTTTTCCTGAATTAATATATTTTCTCTAATTTTTTTCTTATGAAATGATAAAGCTGCCCATTTCATTATGTATGAGGTCAATTTTTTTTATTGGAGTTAAAATTAACGTAGATATATGACCGAACCTAACCAACCCTACCTAACCTAACCTAATCTATCTTTATAGGTAAGGTTAGGTTAGGTAGCCGAAAAAGTTAGGTTAGGTTAGGTTAGGTAGGTTAGGTAGACGAAAAACAATTAATTCATGAAAATTTGGCTTACTAGGCAAATCGGGCCTTGCATAGTAGGCTGAGAAGTGTGTTCTGGCTATTAGGTACGACATATATATATATATATATATATATATATATATATATATATATGTCGTACCTAGTAGCCAGAACTCACTTCTCAGCCTACTATGCGAGGCCGGATTTGCCTTATAAGCCAAGTTTTACTGAATTAATATATTTTCTCAAATTTTTTTCTTATGAAATGATAAAGCTACCCATTTCATTATGTATGAGGTCAATTTTTTTTTATTGGAGTTAAAATTAACGTAGATATATGACCGTACCTAACCAACCCTACCTAACCTAACCTAACCTATCTTTATAGGTTAGGTTAGGTTAGGTAGCCGAAAACGTTAGGTTAGGTTAGGTTAGGTAGGTTAGGTTGTCGAAAAAACATTAATTCATGAAAACTAGGCTTATTAGGCAAATCGGGCCTTGCATAGTAGGCTGAGAAGTGAGTTCTGGCTATTAGGTACGACATATATATATATATATATATATATATATATATATATATATGTCGTACCTAGTAGCCAGAACTCACTTCTCAGCCTACTATTCAAGGCCCGATTTGCCTAATAAGCCAAGTTTTCATGAATTAATGTTTTTTCGTCTACCTAACCTACCTAACCTAACCTAACCTAGCTTTTTTTGGCTACCTAACCTAACCTTACCTATATATATAGGTTAGGTTAGGTTAGGTAGGGTTGGTTAGGTTCGGTCATATATCTACGTTAATTTTAACTCCAATAAAAAAAAATTGACCTCATACATAGTGAAAAGGGTAGCTTTATCATTTCATAAGAAAAAAATTATAATAAATATATTAATTCATGAAAACTTGGCTTATTAGGCAAATCGGGCCTTGAATAGTAGGCTGAGAAGTGAGTTCTGGCTACTAGGTACGACATATATATATATATATACATATATATGTACCCATGGTACCATGGGTACCATGGCAGACCCAGCACTCAGACCAACCATGCTGAAAGCCTAGAAACAATCGAGCTGGGACAACCCTCTTGTAGACAAAGAAGCCACAGCTTTGGTGGAGGCAGCAACCACCCCCAGTGATCGTGCACGGCTCACAGCTGTGCAGGCTCCTCATGCAGGGGACTTCCTTTTGGCAGTCCCTATGTCGGCGACACACACACGTCTTGATCTGCAGAAGCTCCATATTGCAGTCGCTCTCTGCCTTGGTACTCCTATCCATACTGTTCATAGGAGTATTTGTGGTGAGGCAGATGTTGACGAATATCGATTGCATCTCCTGCACTGTGGAAAATCTGGCGGTTGGCACTCTCGAAACGACGAAGTCAATGACATCATTAAGAGGAGCATAGCCTCTGCCCAGTGTTCAGCGGAGAGAGAGCCCCGCAATCTATTGATCCGTGACTCTGTTAGCTTTGCCGACCGACCAGACAGAATCACACTGCACCCTTGAAAGGGTGGCAGACCGTTGGCGTGAGACTATACTAGCGTATCCACCCTGGCAACCACATGCATCAACCTCTTTGCCGGCCAAGCAGGATCCGCGGTAACACACAGAGAAAGATACAAGTCAACCAAGTACGGGGAATTAGATCACCGGTACAACTTCGTTCCAGTAGGATCTGAGACCCTAGGCCCATGGGTAGAGAGTGCAAAAGGGTTTCTTAAGGATCTTGGTTACAGGCTCATTGACACTAAAAGAGACCCTAGAGTGGCAAGTTTTCTCTTCCAGCGCCTCAGTGTCACGATCCAGAGGGGCCATGCCTGCTGCATCCTCGGTTCCTGCCCGGCGTTGGAGGAGTTCAAAGAAATCTACAGCCTCTAGGAAACAAACTTCCTCATATTTCCTCTTAATGTTCATTTTTGTAAACAATCATATGTGTAACTATAACTTTGTACAATAAAGTGTATAACATAAAAAAAGGGTTGTAGAAGAAGTGAACACGATGTATCTAAGAGCTCTTCGGGTTGTTAGTCCAGAACTCTTAGAGGAAGAGTTTAAGAATATTGATTCTATTGGTCTCAAGCTTTGTTATCTACTGAGTTTTTGGTAGTTCGCCGTAGCAAAGTAAGTCATACATCTATATAACCAAAAATGTAAATGTTCATTTGTTCAAAATCCCTAATCTCCGAAAGTTCTTCGTCGAGTGCTTTGAAATTTTGACACAACGTTCCATTCGCATCCCAGCGTGTTTCTAAATACATACTATATAGATGTCACGTCTGTGACGGGAAAAACATGCTTTTTTGAGAAACTGTGTTTTTCATGTCTTTTTCATAAAAAAACTCTTTATCGATTGCTTTGAAATTTTGACACAACGTTGCATTCGAATATGTGCGTGTTTTTTTTTATACCTACTATATACATGCCTCACCTGTGACAGGAAAAACGTTTTTTTTTTTTTAACAGCGCCATCTGTTGGATGTAAGAGCAACACATGCTGTAATCTCCGAAAGTTCTTTACCGATTGCTTTGAAATTTTGACTCAATGTTCCATTCAAATACGCGCATGTTTTTATGTACCTAGTATATAGATGCCATACGTTTGACAGGAAAAACATGCTTTTTTTTTTAAAGCATCGCCACCTGCTGTACGTAATAGCAACACACGCTAAACTTTCCCCCCAAAATGTTGTGATTCCAATTCAATGTTTCTGATTGCATTGTTAAATTGAATTTTCATTGATTTCGATTTATTTTTATTTTTATTTAATTAATTTGTATGACATTGTGTTGGAATTGAGCTGTTGTTTACCATACTGTTCATTTCGTGCATATAGTATATTTTTTTTCTTTCATTTTGTACTTTTAACTGTTCTACTTATTTTTCAGTAATGGGAGCATCAGATCATTTGATGTTCCCATTTTTCTGATAGGAATATCAGATCCTTTGGGAATACATCAGATGAGGGAGTGGGGAATAATGGGGAGGACGAGAGGACGGGAGTGGGGGAATAGTGAGGAGGACGAGGGGATGGGGGTGGGGGGGTAATGGTGGAGAGGACGAGGGGACAGGAGTGGGGGATGTTAGAGACGAGGGGACGGGGAAGTGGAGAATGGTGGAGAGGACAAGGGAACAGGGAAGTGGGGAGGACGAGAGGACTGGGAAAGGGGGTAATGGTGAAGTGGACGAGGCGACGGGGAAGAAATGCATGGTGGAGAGGACAAGGGGACTGGGTTGGGGAAATAGTGAAGAGGACAAGGGGATGGTAGAGTTGGGTATGGTGGGAAGGACGAAGGGAACGAGGACGAGGACAATTACGAGGGGACATACTCAGACCAAAAGCTCATTGAAGTGCGAACTAGCATAAATAACGGTAGTAGGTCTAAGAGACCCAACAAGCGAGAAGGGGTATTCTATCAATTCAATTTCAACAATAAGAGGACGACTGGGAAAAAATAAATGTAGACCTTGCTAACATTCAATAAGAAACGGTCTTAAGTGACAAAACTCCCACACGCAATAGCTCAACTGACAGCTGAAGCATACAAGGTCTGCTTGAAGCATTTGCCTGTGAGGAGGGTCAGAAAGAGGACCACTCTAGATAGAGAGCACAGACGACTGATCAGGAGAAGGAAAAATTAACAGAAATGATTAGGTAGACACGTCTATCACAAGAAAGGAAAATAAACCTAAACAGGGAGATCGAAGAAATAGAACAAACGTTGAAGCGATCATATGCGTCTGAGGAAATAGAATTGGAACAGAAAGCAATACAAGAGATAAAGTAAAATTAAAAATATTTTTTTCACATTCGCAAAATCAAAATAAAAAATCTCCACCAGTATTGAACCTTTAATTACAACTGAAGGTACATACACAGAGGACAACAAAGAAATTAGGGAAATTCTAAGAAGCCAGTTTAAGGCTATGTTTAGCACAATAATAAACAACATGAAAGTTGATGATCCAGACAATTTCTTTATGAATGACATTCATGCTGCAGATAATATAACGGATATTAATGCAAACTTGGAAGACTTTAAAAGATAAATTGACAATGTGCCCATGCACTCAGCTCCTGGGTCGGACTCGTGGAATTCAATATTCATAAAGAAATGTAAAGTACTAGAAACGCGAACGCTCAGCATAATATGGAGAAAGAGCCTGGATACCGGGGAGATACCAGCTGCACTTAAATCAGCAGATACAGCTCCTCTGCACAAGGGGGGGGTAGTAAAGCCTTGGCAAAAAATTATAGACCAGTTGCACGAACATTACACATATTAAAAGGTTTTGAAAGAGTGATTAGGAATCAAATTTCTAGTTTTATGGAAAATAATGAGCTACACAACCAAGGACAGCATGGTATTAGAGCGGGAAGATCCTGTCTGTCACAATTACTCACCCATTATGACAAAATCACAGAAGCTCTAAAAGAAAATCAAAATGCAGATGTAGTATACACAAACTTAGCAAAGGCATTCGACAAATGTGACCATAGAGTGATAGCACACAAAATGAGGTCAATGGAAATAGCTGGTAAAGTAGGACGCTGGATACTCAATTACCTGTCAAACAGAACACAAAGAGTAACAGTTAATCATGTAAAATCGAGTCCAAGCGCTGTTAAAAGCTCTGTACCTCAAGGTACAGTCCTTGCACTACTGCTTTTACTTATTCTCATATCAGATATAGACAAAAATACAAATCACAGCTTCGTGTCATCCTTTGCAGATGACACAAAAATCAGCATGAAAATTACCTCTGCGAAAGACATTGAAAAACTATAAGCAGATATCAACAAAGTTTTCGATTGGGCATCAGAAAATAACATGATGTTTATCAGTGATAAATTCCAGGTACTCAGGTACGGCAAAAATGAGGATCTGAAACATAATACAGGGTACAAAACACAATCGAATCTGCCCATAGTATGAAAAAAGCATGTCAACGTTTAGGGAGCATAACCAAGCAAATATTGAGTCAGCCAGAAAAATGATAGGATGGATTACGAGAACTTTCGAATCCAGGAATTCCATCACAATGGTTGTGCTCTTCAAGTCACTTGTGGTGTCCCGTCTTGAGTACTGCTCAGTACTCACTTTCCCCTTCAGAGCAGGAGAGATTGCTGAAATAGAGGGAATACAGAGAACATATACGGCACGCATAGACACGATAAAGCACCTAAATTATTGGGATCGTCTTAAAGCTCTCCAAATGTACTCACTAGAAAGGAGTACATTTAGATACCAAATAATATACACATGGAAAATACTGGAGGGCCAGGTCCCAAGTCTACACAGTAATATAACAATGTACTGGAGTGAACGATATGGAAGAGCAGAATATAACCAGTGAAGAGCAGGAGTGCCATGGGCACAATCAGAGAACACTGTATAAACATCAGAGGTCCGCGGTTGTTCAACGTCCTCCCAGCAACTATAAGAAATATTGCTGGAACAACCATGGACATCTTCAAGAGAAAACTAGACTGTTTTCTAAAAAAAAAACGTGCCTGAGCAACCGGGCTGTGGTGGGTATGAGGGCCTGCGGGCCGCTCCAAGCAACTGCCTGGTGGACCAAACTCTCACAAGTCGAGCCTAGCCTGAGGCCGGGCTTGGGGAGTAGAAGAACTCCCAGAACCCCATCAAGCAGATATCAAGCAGGGACATGGGAGTGGGGAATGGTGGGGAGGATGAGGAAATAGGAAAGTGGGGCAAGGATATTGCAAATCAAATGCAATATCTTTCATAGACAACTGGGAACACTTCTATGGAAGAAATGAAATGTATGCTCGTGATGGGGTGCATCTATCGAGGGCTGGGGTTGTTGTTGCGAACTCGTTGGAACCAGTGGTTAGAGGCATTTGTTTGGGTTTAAACTGTTAGTAGATAGTGGTATGGGAATTGATAGGGAGGAAGGAGGTAATAAAAATATGTGTTTGTTGGAGAAACAAATTGGCAAAATGATCAGGGAAAGAGAAGGGCCTCAAAATAACAATTCACTAAGGGTATATTACACTAACAGTAGAGGTCTAAGAAACAAAATAAACGAGTTAAATGCTCTTATCTGTACAGAAAAAATAGATATTATTGCACTTACCGAAACGTGGATGAATGTAGAAAATAGAGAACTATTAGCTGAATATCAAATAAATGGATTTAAACTATTTCACACACATAGATATATTAGACGAGGAGGGGGAGTAGCCATATATGTTAGGGACAATTTGAAATGTAGTCTTAAAGAGGGAATCAAAACTGAGCCACACACAGAAACTATTTGGATAGAATTAAACGAAAAAGCAAATATTATTATAATAGGAGTTATATATAGGCCACCAAATTTAGACAGAATGGAAGCAAAGCATCTATGGGATGAAATATCTAGAGCATCAAGATCAAACAATATTTATGTCATGGGTGACTTTAATTTTAGTGGAATTAACTGGAGAAAATTCTGTTAAAGTGCCTGATTTTCGAAAAGCTGATTTCAATAGACTAAGAAATTTTTTGGGTCAAATAGATTGTAATGTCTTGGGGATGGGGTGTGGGCTAGACATGAACCTAGCAACAGGTGACGTAAAAGGGGATTTCGATGTGGATTCAAAATATAACCACATTTAAAAATATTCTAAGCAAAGCCCAGGGACGTAGTATACCATATAAATTGAATAGATAGAATACTAATGATCCAAAGTGGATAACGAATGATTTGAAAAAGCTTATAGGTAAAAAGAGTGCGTGGTACAAAAGGAATATGAATGGGGAAGTTAGTTTAGAACAGGAATTCGTACAACTGGTTAGAAATGTTAAAAAAGATATAAGGAAAGCAAAAAGAAACTACTAAGTTCGCATAGCAGGACAAGCGAAGACAAATCCTAAAGGGTTTTTTCAGTTATATCGAACTAAGACTAGGAAAAGGATAGGTCCATTAAAAACTGAGGCAGGTCAAATAACGGATAATGACGAGGAGTAGTATTTTTAATAAATATTTTATATCTGTATATACTAAAGAGGAACTTAACAATATGCCTTCAGCCGAACAAGTATATGTGGGTGGGGACGAGGACAGGTTGAATAGTTTAGCAGTTACCAGGGAGGACGTAATTTAACAAATAGTAAAACTAAAACCAAACAAATCCCTAGGGCCGGATGAAGTGTTTGCCAGGGTGCTTAAAGAATGCAAAGAGGAGCTTTCCGAGCCACTGTCTACTATATTTAATAAAACAAGGTAACTGCAGAAGGCCTATTGGCCCATACGGCAGCTCCTATCTATAACCACCCAATCCCACACATAAACATGTCCAACCCACGCTTGAAACAATCGAGGGACCCCACCTCCACCACGTTACGCGGTAATTGGTTCCTCAAATCAACAACCCTGTTACCGAACCAGTATTTACCCAAGTCTTTCCTAAATCTAAACTTATCCAATTTATACCCATTGTTTCGTGTTCTGTCTTCTGTTGATATTTTTAATACCCTATTAATATCCCCTGTGTTATGTCCATTCATCCACTTGTAAACCTCTATCATGTCACCCCTCACTCTTCGCCTTTCCAGTGAATGCAAGTTAAGCTTTGTTAATCTGTCTTCAAATGAAAGATATCTAATTTGGGGAATTAACTTAGTCATCCTATGCTGGACACGTTCAAGTGAATTTATATCGATTCTATAGTACGGCGATCAAAACTGAACTGCATAATCTAAATGGAACCTAACCAGAGCAAGATATACCCGAAGAATAACACCAGGTGTCTTGTTACTAACGCATCGATTAATAAATCCCAGTGTCCTATTTGCCTTATTACGAACATTCAGGCATTGATCCTTTTGTTTTAAAGTCTTACTAATCATAACTCCCAGATCCCTTTCGCAATCCGACTTCGCAATCTCAACACCATCTAGCTCGTATCTTGTAACTCTATCATCATTACCTAGCCTCAGAACTTTACATTTATCAGCATTAAACTGCATCTGCCAATCTTTTGACCATTTCAAAACCCTATTTAGATCAACTTGAAGTGATAGTGAGTCTTTTTCTGTATTAATTTCCCTACCGATTTTTGTATCATCTGCAAATTTGCAAATGTTGCTACTCAAACCTGAATCTAAATCATTTATATATATTATAAACAACAGAGGTCCCAGGACAGAGCCCTGAGGTACTCCACTAACATTATCCCACTCTGACTTAACCCCATTTATACTAACTCTCTGTTTCCTTTGGAAAAGCCATGCCCTAATCTAACTTAGTATAGCACCCCCAATACCATGAGCCTCTATTTTTTTAATCAGTCTTCCATGTGGCACTGTATCAAAAGCTTTGTTAAAGTCAAGGTACACAACATCACAATCCTTACCGCTATCAACTGCCTCAACTATGCTGGAATAAAAAGATAGCAAATTTGTTAAACATGAACGGCCATTTGTAAAACGATGTTGCGACTCATTTATTATTCTATTTTTTTTCAAGATGAAGACGAATTGTATTTGCAATTATCGATTCAAATAACTTTCCCACAATAGATGTTAGGCTAATTGGCTGATAGTTTGACTTAAGTGATCTATCTCCTTTCTTTAAAATTGGTACCACATTAGCTACCTTCCATGACTCTGGCACTCTACCTAACTCTATTGATTTTTAATATATGCAGTAAGAAAATTCGTCCAAAGAATGTACTATGTTTACCATATTTTTCTGGGTTTGAAAATATTGTCAAGGCCTTGAAAGTTTAATATATACATGTATTGTCTAATTACGAAAATTCTGTTGGTAAACTATTAGTTAGAAACAGTCATCATAGTGATAATTGTGTCATTTATTAAATACCTTGTAAAGATTGTAATAGGTTCTATGTTGGGCAAACATCTAAAGATTTGAAATGTAGAATTTCGCAACATAATTACTCTGTAAGACATGGCCAATTGTCTAATGCTTTGTTTGTTCATTTGTCAGAAAATTCCCTCCAAATTGATTCGGAGATGGCTTCTTCAATAACGAATTGTAAAATAACTTTCAATAGGAACAAAATTGAATCTGCTTTAATACATATTACAAAATTATGTAATATGAACATTAGCAGTGGTTTATATAATTTAGATCTATTTTTGATTGATCAGTTAGAGGGGAATTTGAGTAGGATCATTGATACACATTTGTCTCACTAATACCGTGTTAATATTCACTATCTTATGTTATTAATATCCACGTATGGGTCTATTGGCCCATATGATGCAGCTCCTATTTATATCCACACAATCCCATCCATATTTTTTTCATTATACCTCACTTCCCTTCACCTCTTTCCTGCCTATATATGTCCAAAACTAGATCCATGTAACTCACCCTTCTGAATATGTATTACTAAATACGTAAGTACTTAAGGAAAGTCACATTTTTCATTACGTGTTAATCTTCGTGATTTACACACACACACACACACATACACACATACACACACACACACACACACACACACACACACACACACACACACACACACACACACACACACACACACACACACACACACACACACACATACATTTATTTACAAACACACACACACAGCACTTAGTGAATCACCAAGTGGAAGGCGACGACGGAGCACCGTCAACCATACATCATCATTACTCATCTAGTTGTGTGAGCGGAAAGGCAGACTGGTATGTACCCCTCTCTGGTCAATTAATCAGGTGTACAGTGTGATTTAAAATATTATCAAATTCTTGTTCAGGATAGCATATATATTTAAAATCTCAAAGTGGCTCATTTGGGTAGAAGTTAACGCTTACAGGAACTTGTGATACACGGACGCACACACGTGCACGCACACGCACGCATGCACGCCCACCTACATATGCACGCACACGCAAAAACGCACACACATACGCACACACAAACGTTCAGTCAGGGAAGAAAGGATTAACACCTTTTGTGGAAAGAGACATTAAGACCCCACCTCCTCTCTTACCCCCCATCTGACCTGACCTGACCTGGTCGCCACCATCGCCCCCCCACCCCCCAGTCCCCCCGCATCCCCCTTACACATACTCTCCCCCTCTCCCTCTCGACAGTGTCATATGTCTGCTCCCTGGAAAGTACAGAAAATAGACGTCGAAATTGTACCCCCTCAAGGTGAAAAAGATTCATCATGAACCGGGACAAATACGGTGTTTGTATGGAAGCATGGTATCTCGGTTACCAAGAGGCAACAGTTTACATGTATTGCATATATTACATGTATTACATATATATATGCATATATTGCATATATTACATATTGCGACGGGTTGGTGGCAGAGGATGGCAGGGCAGGGTGTGGTGTCCTAATAAGAGAATATACGGAGTTTGGGACTGTGGACAGGATAATTGAACTCCAGCTTAGTAATTATATATCATCCACACAAGCTGAACTGCAGGCCATTTTGGCGTGTTTGGAGGAAGTACGTCATGACGACAAAAAGGTTTTTGTATTTGTCGATAGCTGAGGAGCACTTGAGTCCTTAAACAGTCGAAACCCAGTCTCCATGTCCATAGTTGAGGATTGTAAGAAAAGAATAACTGAGATACAGCTGAAAGGTCATAGTGTGAAATTCATGTGGATTCCATCTCATGTTGGAATAGTGCTCAACAAGGTGGCGGATGACTTGGCCAAACGTGCCACATCAAAACCACAAGTTGACATTGAATGTGAATTCACAATGAGACAAATAAGAAGCAAAATCAGAAATATTCAGGCACAGACAGGAGTGGAGAGGAGAGATATAATGTATGAGAGAAGTCAAACCATGCAACACTACGTGTATGTGAGTCAAAACACCCATTTCACTTATGGTAAAAGGAAAAATGCTTGGAGTGACTCTGTGTACATGCGGCTCAGGCTTGGGTACAAATATTACTGGGAATATGGGATAGGAGTTCATGATAATGACACGAAGTGTAAACTATGTGGTATGTTAAGGTCTCACACCCTTGCCCATTATGTTCTTGATTGTCCATTGATTAATGTATATAGAAACACTGAGATAAGGACTGTTCCTGAACAAATAGCCAGGATGTGTCACAACGGAAAGGTTGATGATATTCTTGAGAGATATAAGAATTTTGCACCAAGACTGTAATTTTTTGTTGAATTATCTGCATGTCTCTTGCAAATTGTCTGTACAGTATACCTAGGTCATAAAAGTATTTGTGTGTACGTTTGATACCATATTACTTGTGTAAAGGAGGAAATGTAGATGTTTATCTCTCAGAATGTTTGGTAATATGTTTATTGTTTGTGATGTGTGCATATGTATGTATTAACACGATGTACTGAACAGGGTGAGAATAGCTTGAGCTACCTCATCCCTTTGTGTGTATTTTACATCAATAAACTTATTTCTCTCCCTCTCTCTCCTCTCTCTCTCTCTCTCTCTTTATCTCTCTCTCTCTCTCTCTCTCTCTCTCTCTCTCTCTCTCTCTCTCTCTCTCTCTCTCTCTCTCTCTCTCTCTCTCTCTCTCTCTCTCTCTCTCTCTCTTTATCTCTCTCTCTCTCTCCCTCTCTCTATCTCTCTCTCCCCAACCCGCTCTGCCCTAATGACAAATCCTATCACGGCACAACTAGGAACAGGGTCAAGCATGACAGCCAGAGGCAACAGGGGAACAGGGAAAAGTTCAGGTGACAAAATGAAGGAAATGTTCGCCCAGTTTCTGGAGGACATCAAGAGTGAGATGCAGGAAATGATGCAGGAAATGAAGAATGAAATAAGCAACCTAAAAAGAGAGCTGACAGCAGCAAAGGAGGAGATTAGAGCCCTCAAAGAGAACAGTATCGATGCTGAGACTCAAATAACCACCCAGGGAGAAGGTGGTAATAGTATTTTGGATGAGAATGCCACAATAAAAGCAACATTTGCAGAAATGCTAAAAAACAACAACTCTGAAGTAATGTCTGCAGTGATGGAGGTAGCCATGAAAGCAGCCACCTCACAGGAAGCGGCACGCTCCACTAGCAAGCTGCTGGAAAGGAAAAGAGCAGTGGTAGCTGTGGGTATTAAAGAGCAGGAAAGCTCTAATAGGAAAGAGTGGAATGATAAAGACAAAGCGGCAGTAAATGAAATACTGAAGGCACTAGACATGGAAGGGGCTGAGCATAGCATTGAGAAGATTTTCAGGTTAGGCTGGTACAAAAAAGACCGAGACCGTGTGTTAAAGATAATGTTTGCAAACGAGAACACAAAGGACACGATTCTAACAAGGAAAAGCCACCTGCAACATGTGGGAGAATTCAAAAAAGTATTCCTCCAGAGGGACATGACGAGGGAGGAGAGGGCCATGGCGGCAGAAGCAAGGAAGAAGCGCAGGGCGAGAGGAGAAAACCAGGAAACCACAGCTCCCAACACATCACCCCCAGAGGCGAGGGGGGAACCCACAACCAGCTATCCAGTAACACCAGCGGGGAGGGCAACCCCACCACCCTTCTCTGCATAGAAAACCCCCCTTTCCTTCCGCTCCTTTCACCCCATACCCTCCCTGTCCCTCCCCCTTCACTTGACCCCCCACCCCGCATCCTAGTATCCTCTGAGACCCTGGTATCCACCTCACAAATCCCCACACCCATGGCATAGCATCCTCCAGCAGCAGAACACTCACCAAGGAGGAGATTTGAGAAGAGACAGAATGAGCCTCAAGGCAATGTACACTAACCTAGATGGAATTACAAATAAAAAAAATGAACTTGGAGAATGGGTACTAGAGGAAAACCCAGACATAATAGCTCTCACAGAAACAAAGCTGACGAAAACAATAACAAATGCAGTGTTCCCACAGGACTATTATGTTATGAGGAAAGAGAGAGAAGGAAGAGGTGGTGGTGGTGTAGCCCTGCTGGTAAGAAAAGGCTCAGATTTTGAGGAGTTGGTTGTTCAGGGATGTGAAGGTTTCAGTGACTACATATTAGGAACAATAACAACTGGAGGGCAAAAAATTATAGTCGTAGTCATATATAATTCACCACCAAATGACAGAAGACCCAGACAGGAATATGATAGAAACAATATGGCCACCATTAACATAATAGAGAGCAGCTTCTGTTGCTGGCAGGAATGGATCTGGACTACTAATCATGGGAGACTTCAACCATGGTAAGATAGATTGGGAGAACAGAGACCCGCATGGAGGACCAGAAACATGGAGAGCTAACCTGCTGGACGTGGCAACAAGAAACTTTCTAAGCCAGCACATCAAGGATCCAACAAAAAATGTGAGGAGAGGGTGAACCAGCAATGCTTGATCTGATATTTACTCTAAATGAGTGGGATGTAAGGGAAGTCAAGATGGAAGCACCTTGGGAATGAGTGATCACAGTGTATTGAACTTTGAGTACCTGGTAGAGCTAGGAATTATCCCCCCCCCCCCCCCCGAAAAAGAACTTTGAAACAAAAGGCTGGCATACCGAAAGGGAAATTATGAGGAGATGAGAAGCTTCCTAAGGGAAATACTTTGGGACACAGACCTCAGAACTAAGTCTGTACAAGATATGATGGACTATGTCACCCAAAAGTGTCAGGAGGCAGTAAGCAGATGCATCCCGGCCCAAAAGGAAAACTCCTAGAAGCAAAAGAGGAATCCATGGTATAATAGGGCATGTATGGAAGCAAAGAAACTGAACAAAAGGGCGTGGAGGAACTTCCAGAATAACAGAACACCAGAAAGCAAAGAGAGATACCAGAGAACCAGGAATGAGTACGTCAGGGTGAGAAGAGAAGCAGAGAAAAGTTTTGAAAATGATATAGCAAACAAAGCCAAGACCGAACCAAAGCTACTCCACAGTCACATCAGAAGGAAAACAACAGTGAAAGAACAAGTATTGAAACTTCGAACAGGCGAGGACAGGTTTCAGAGAATGACAAAGAGGTGTGTGATGAACTCAACAAGAGGTTCCAAGGGGGTCTTCACAACAGAACAAGGTGAGGTCACTGTGTTAGGAGAAAGGGAAGTAAACCAGGCGGCCTTGGAAGAGTTCGAAATTACGAGAGAGAAGGTCAAGAGACGCCTGCTGGATCTGGATGTTGGAAAAGCTGGTGGTCCAGACAGGATCTCGCCATGGGTACTGAAAGAGTGTGCAGAGGCACTTTGCTTGCCACTCTCCATAGTGTATAGTAGGTCACTGGAGATGGGAGACTTACCAGAGATATGGAAGAAGGCAAATGTGGTCCCAATATACAAAAAGGGCGACAGGCAAGAGGCACTGAACTACAGGCCAGTGTCCTTGACTTGTATACCATGCAAGATGATGGAGAAGATCGTGAGAAAAAAACCTGGTAGCACATCTGGAAAGAAGGGACTTCGTGACAAATCGCCAACATGGGTTCAGGGAGGGTAAATCTTGCCTGACTGGCTTAATAGAATTCTACAACCAGGTGACACAGATTAAGCAAGAAAGAGAGGGCTGGGCGGACTGCATTTTCTTGGATTGTCGAAAAGCCTTTGACACAGTACCGCATAAGATGCTGGTACATAAGCTGGAGAGACAGGCAGGTGTAGCTGGTAAGGTGCTCCAGTGGATAAGGGAGTACCTAAGCAATAGGAAGCAAAGAGTTACGGTGAGGGGCGTGAAGTCACCAGTGGAGTCCCACAGGGCTCTGTACTCGGTCCTATCTTGTTTCTGATATATGTAAATGATCTCCCGGAGGATATAGATTCATTTCTCTCAATGTTTGCGGACGATGCCAAAATTATGAGAAGGATTAAGACAGAAGAGGACTGTTTGAGGCTTCAAGAAGACCTAGACAAACTGAAGGAATGGTCGAATAAATGGTTGTTAGAGTTTAACCCAGCCAAATGTAATGTAATGAAGATAGGTGTAGGGAGCAGGAGGCCAAATACAAGGTATCATCTGGGAAAGGAAATTCTTCAGAAGTCAGAGAAGGAAAAAGACTTGGGAGTTGATATCACGCCAGACCTGTCTCCTGCAGCCCATATCAAGAGGATAACATCAGCGGCATGTGCCAGGCTGGCTAACATACGAACGGCATTCAGAAACTTGTGTAAAGAATCATTCAGCACTTTGTATACCACATATGTCAGGCCAATCCTGGAGTATGCGGCTCCAGCATGGAGTCCATATCTAGTCAAGGATAAGACTAAACTGGAAAAGGTTTAAAGGTTTGCCACCAGACTAGTACCCGAGCTGAGAGGTATGAGCTACGAGGAGAGACTACGGGAATTAAACCTCACTTCGCTGGAAGACAGAAGAGTTAGGGGGGACATGATCACCACATTCAAGATTCTCAAGGGAATTGATAGGGTAGATAAAGACAGGCTATTTAACACAAGGGGCACACGCACTAGGGGACACAGGTGGAAACTGAGCGCCCAAATGAGCCACAGAGATATTAGAAAGAACTTTTTTAGTGTCAGAGTGGTTGACAAATGGAATGCATTAGGAGGTGATGTGGTGGAGGCTGACTCCATACGCAGTTTCAAGTGTAGATATGATAGAGCCCAATAGGCTCAGGTACCTGTATACCTGTTGATTGACGGTTGAGAGGCGGGACCAAAGAGCCAGAGCTCAACCCCGCAAACACGACTAGGTGAGTACACACACACACACACATACACGCACACACACACACACACACACACACACACACACACACACACACACACACACACACACGCACACACGCTACGAGGGGGGCCTTGTAGCCTGGTGGATAGCGCGCAGGATTCGTAATTCTGTGGTGCGGGTTCGATTCCCGCACGAGGCAGAAACAAATGGGCAAAGTTTCTTTCACCCTAAGTGCCCCTGTTACCTAGCAGTAAATAGGTACCTGGGAGTTAGTCAGCTGTCACGGGCTGCTTCCTGGGGTGTGTGTATGTGTGTGTGGTGTGGGGAAAAAAAAAAAGTAGTTAGTAAACAGTTGATTGACAGTTGAGAGGCGGGCCGAAAGAGCAAAGCTCAACCCCCACAAAAACACAACTAGTAAACACACACACATTTTCGTGATTTACACACACGGACACTCAGGAATGCCAGTGACCCTCTCCTGTCCCCCTGTTCCTCTGTCCTCCCCAGCATTCCACCCACCCCCGTCCTCTCGTCCTCCCCACCATTCCCCACTCCCGTCCCCTCGTCCTTCCCACCATACCCAACTCCACGTCCCCTTGTCCTCCCGACCATCCCCCCCCCCACCAACCCCTGTCCCCTCGTCCTTCCCCACCATCCCCTTCCCTGTTCCCTTGTCCTCCCCACCATTCTCCACTTTCCCATCCTTTCGTCCCCCAATATTCCCCACTCCTGTCCCCTCGTCCTCCCCACCATGCCACACTCCCCTGTACCCTAGTCCTTTCCACCATTAACCCCCCTTCCCAGTCCCCTCATCCTCCTCACCACTACCCAACCCTCACCAACTACGCCACAAACCCAATATGGAGTCGTGTGAAGGATGCTTTAAGCCACCTCGGAAGAGTGTTGTAGGGATTGTTTGTAACATTTGTAACATAAGATTTCACCCGAGTTGGACAGGGTTACGTACACAATATGCAAACGGTAACTACTGGATCTGTCACAAGGATAGACTAATGTGGGAAAACATCACCAAACTAATGAATGGCATTCCTGAAGCACATAGGTTACAATTCAAACAAAGCTACCAGAAATATATGCAGAGTATGTAAAAACAGCAGCGAACACCGAACACAACCCAGAGATTGAGAGCTTAGAGAGCCACATTGGCAATCAGGAGGACATTGTGTCGAGATACTCGAAAATGAAGGCAATATTGAAGAGCAAACTGGTAATAGGAGTAAGGAGAGAAACAATGAGAAGGACGAGAACACAAATGAGAAAGACGAAAGCAACAAGGAGAAAGATGTACTTTGAACTTGTAGATATTTCCACCCTAAGTTATGCAAACTCTCAGTGAATGAGAGGAAATGCTATGATCTCCATTGCTCTGATTTCTACGTGAGAGGTACACAGCGCTATATGAGAGAGGAAGTCCAATATAATAGCCCGGGAATTTTTTTAGAGGCAAGCAGAACCAGAGGAAGGAACAGACAGGCAGAAACGTTGCAGGAGTACGGATGGGGAGAGGGAAATGCCCAAGACTGGATTACGTTTCGTCATCAAGCCCACACATACTACACCCCCCAACTACACAGAGACTACCACACTCCCCAGTATCACTTTCAAAACTGGACAAACCATTGCCAGACCAACACACCCTGGGTCAGGGTAGAGAGAAGGGAGAACTACCAAAATCTTCTAGAAGTGACACACAATATGGACAATCATTCATATTTGCAAACATTCAAGGTCTAAAATCAAAGTCAAGAAGTAAAGTTAAGTTCATAAATGGCCTCCTTTTAGAGTCAAACTCAATATTTGGGGCATTCACGGAAACTCATACGAAAGATTACATGGATAGTGAAATCTGGATTCCAAATTATAATTTATATAGATGTGATAGAGAAAAAAGGTCAAATAGAGGAGTAGGTCTGTATATTAAAGAGGACCTGGTATGCACAGAGCTACTAAACTCAACTAATGAGGTGGTAGAGGTACTTGGAATTAAGGCAGAAAATATAAACCTAATTATTATTCTAATATATAAACCGCCAGATACAACGGTTGAGGAATTCACAGACCAGATGCACAAAATAGAGAACATTCTTGATAATCTAACGATCCCAGCACCAGATATTATCTTCCTTGGAGATTTCAATTTACCAAGTCTAAGATGGAGAATGGTAACCACAAATATAGCAGGGAATGACCCGGGAAATAACCAACCACAAGTCAGAGAACTTTTGAGATTCTGTGACAAATTCTCGCTCAATCAACAGGCCACAGATCCAACTAGGAACGAAAACACACTAGACTTCCTATTCACAAGCAATGATGAACTAATCAGAGACATTACAATCTCTGATACTACATACTCAGAACCCAAGCTCATTGAAGTGCGAACTAGCATAAATAATGGTAGTAGGTCTAAGAGACCCAACAAGCAAGAAGGAATATTCAATCATACATACATACAATGCCTAAAGCCACTATTACGCAAAGCGTTTCGGGCATGATAAACTTAAATGACAAGCTTAATACTAATTGAGCATAATGAGTAGAATGAAAACATAGATGAAAAAGCAGCACAAATACAATTATGTCAACAAACAGCGCTCTTTAAAAAAAACAGACATTGGTTGACAATAGAAGGGTAAGGTAGGTTACAGGGAATTTATTAGGTATAGCTTCGTTTTTAACTTAAACTGGTTGAGAGAGGTACAGTCTTTAACATGGTTGGGAAGGTCATTCCACATTCTGGGCCCCTTGATTTGTAGAGCATTTCTAGTTTGATTAAGTCGTACTCTAGGAATATCAAAACTGTATTTATTTCTGGTGTGGTGCTCATGGGTTCTGTTACATCCTTCTATGAAGCTTTTGAGATCAGGATTGGCATTATAGTTTAGTGTTTTATATATGTATAATACACATGAGAGAATGTGCAGTGACTTAATGTCTAACATATTCAGAGATTTGAGTAGGGGTACCGAGTGATGCCTGGGACCAGAGTTGGATATTGTCCTAATAGCAGCTTTGTGTTGAGTAATTAGAGGACGTAAGTGATTTTGGGTAGTAGAGCTCCAAGCACAAATACCATAGTTGAGATATGGATAGATAAGGGAGTAATAGAGAGTCACCAGGGCAGGGCGTGGTACATAATATCTGATCTTAGAAAGAATGTCCACAGTTTTTGAAACTTTTTTTATATATTTAGAATGTGTCCCTGGAAATTCAGCTTGTGGTCAATGAGAATGCCAAGGAATTTGCCATCTAATTTGTTACAAATTTGGGTATTGTTTATTTTGAGATTTATTTGATTAGAGGATTTATTGCCAAACAGAATATAGAAAGTTTTGTCAATGTTAAGGGTGAGTTTGTTGGCAGTTAGCCAAAGATGGACTTTATTTAGCTCAGTATTTACAGTGGCATTTAGAGCAAGGGGGTCAGGACTGGAGTAAATGAAGGTTGTGTCGTCAGCAATATGAATTGGTTTGAGGTGTTGGGAGGCATTTGGAAGGTCATTAATGTAGATGAGAAAGAGGAGAGGGCCAAGTATGCTGCCCTGAGGAACACCAATGTTGATGGGTAGGGTGGGAGAAATTGTATTATTCACAGAAACATATTGAAGCCTGTCAGTAAGGTAGGATTTGAGGTATTGTAGGCAGTGTCCTCTGACTCCATAATGATGTAATTTAAGAAGAAGGTTTTGGTGGTTGACAGTATGAAAAGCTTTACGCAGGTCCACAAATAACCCAACAGGGAACTCATTTTTATCAAGAGCTGTATGAATCGAGTTAAGCATACTAATAAGTGCATCGTTAGTGTTTTTTTTGGGTCTGAAGCCATATTGGCAAGGGCTAAGTATATTGAGTTTGGCTAGATATGAGTAAAGCTGCTTATAGATTAGTTTTTCAAAAATTTTTGACAAGTTTGGCAGGATTGATATAGGTCTGTAGTTGTTGACATCTGTGAGATCACCACATTTGTGGACAGGCATTACTCTCGCTTTTTTTAGAATATCTGGAAAGGTTTGGAGTTAAAGTGACTTGTTGAAGAGCAAAGCAATAGCCGGGGCTAAAGATCTGGAGGCTTTTTTGTAAATTAAAGTTGGTATCTCCTCAAGGGCACCAGACTTGGTTTTAAGGGAAAGGATTATCTCATTGACGTCAGTGGAATTAATAGGCTTTAGGTACAGAGACTGTGGATAGTTACCTGTAAGATAGTCCTTAATGTCAGTACTGGAAGATGGAATATCATTTGCAAGGGATGAACCAATGGAAGAGAAGAACCTATTGAACTCAATAGCAGAATCAGAGGCTGAAAGCTGACCATCGTTATTAGACAGTAGAGTCGGTTTGTTATTTAAAGACTTCTTTGATCCCAATATTTGTGAAATTGTGCTCCAAGTTTGTTTAATGTTGCTCTTTATTTGGGTAAATTTATCTTCGTAGTATTTAGTTTTGGCTCGTCTAATTATCTTAGATAGCAATAATGAGTAATTCTTTGAGAATTCTTTGGAGACAATTCCTAACCTATACTTCTTCTCAAGGTCATGTTTTTTATTAATAGATTTAAATATTCCCTTTGTAAGCCAGGGATTGTTGAGCCTTTTGGTTGTGACTTGTTTTGTAAGCATAGGACAGTGGGTATTATAAAGGCTAAGAGTTTTTTGAAGAAAAGATTGCACTGCTAGGTTGATGTCCTCTATGTTACCTAACTCGGACTCCCAGTTGACATTATCAGCAGCAGTTATAAAATTGTCTATAGCAGTTTCATTGTGCAGTCTAAAACGTATCTCTCTTGACTCAAGAGGTGGTTTGCTAATGTTATTTAAGAGAAATGTGGGGTAATGGTCTGTAGTGCTATCGGTGATTATACCTGAAGTAAGCGGAGAGGTTATGTTTGTCCAGATGTGATCTAGAGTCGTGGCAGTGCTATCAGTGATTCTAGTAGGTCTAGTGATTAAGGGTATGAGGAAGCAGGAATTCATACAGTTGAGGAAGCTAACAGCAGCAGGGTGTTCAGGCTCGCAGAGGTCAATATTAAAGTCCCCTGCGATAATTAGGTGGTTTTTGTTCAGTCTGTTATCAAGTATTAGATTTCTAAGGTTTGAGTTGAATTCGGACACATCAGTGTTAGGAATTCTATAAACTGCACCCACAGACAGGACAGACTCGGCACCTTTGACTCTGAAGCTGGCGAAGATGCAGTCTCCGTGGTGTAGTGGTAAGACACTCGCCTGGCGTTCCGCGAGCGCTATGTCATGGGTTCGTATCCTGGCCGGGGAGGATTTACTGGGCGCAATTCCGTAACTGTAGCCTCTGTTTAACTCAACAGTAAAATGTGTACTTGGATGAAAAAACGATTCTTCGCGGCAGGGGATCGTATTCCAGGGACCTGCCCGAAACGCTACGCGTACTAGTGGCTGTACAAGAATGTAACAACTCTTGTATATATCTAAAAAAAAAAAAAAAAAAAAAAAAAAAAAAAAAAAAAAAAAAAAAAAGATATACTTCCCATAGCAGTCTCTAGTTCTAATTTCTTTTAAGCATGTTAGTTCTTGGTGGTAGTAAAGAGCAGTGCCACCACCTCTCTGAAGTTGACGACAGTTGTGAATTGCTGAGTAGTTAGGCATGTTAAAGAGTTGAGTAGTATCCTCTTTCAACCATGTTTCAGTAAGTATAATAAAAGAGAATTTGTTGTCAATAGTTTCAATCAAGGCACTAACATCATCGAAGTGTTTACCTAGGGATCTAACGTTCAAATTGATTATAGAGATATTGTGATTATGAGTTAATACATTGTTTACATCATGTACTGCAAAATATCTGCAATTTAGATCATTAAAGTGATTATTGTCATAGATAGTGGATAAGAGGTTAAGTTCTGGGTCTATACTTGTCTGCATAAAAAAAGCTGATTGCAGGAAAAACAAGGAAAGAAAGGCAAATTACAAGGTAGAAATAAGCTATAAAATAGGGAAAAATATGTACACAATACTGTACAAAATAAACACAAAATGAATAATAAAAAAAAAAAAGTTAGCTTGCAAGGGGCTTACAGGGGTACAATGGAGTAAGGGAGTATGGCTAGTCTAGGCAACCTAGGTAATAAATGAGATTAAAGAAAAAACATATAAACATGGACTATACAAAACACAAGATATAGAAATACAAAACGAAAATATAAACAAGACTAAGCAATACAAAAACAAATTGAGCAAAAATGAAAAATGAGGTAGATTGCTTACAAGTACTCTCAGGTACACTGTAAGTAACAATTTGCAATTTGAGATGCAGGCAAAGCCAGGGGTACAATGGAGTAAGGGAGCATGGCGAGGCTAGGCAACCTAGGTAATAAATGAAATCAAAGAAAAGTTGAATAATAAACATAGGCAAATTAAAGCTAAAGATTATTAACTATAAATAGTTCAGTTATGACTGTATAATTAATAAGACCTGAAGAACTATTAATGCACTCAATTAAATAATTTCAGTAAATGACTAGTTAAGAGTAAGTTAAAAATTGTCACAAAATGAAACAAGGAAACTTAGGATACCTAACCCCACTAGTTGACAGGGGGTTAATTAAGTTAATTCACTGGGAGTGATAATAAGGTGAGACAAACCACATTGGGAGAGGAAAGTGTTGAGGTTCTCTTCTTCAGTAATTGTAAACATTTTGCCCTCTGCGGTTTTTCTCACTTTTATCAGTCCATCTCTAACGAAGCACTGATGAATCGCATCTGGTTTTTTTTGACGGATTTGACGCAGGCGGTAGAGGAGTTGCTGTCTGTTCCTAGTCAAGCACTCGTTGATGTATAATCCCTTCCGTTGGGATGCAGCTGTCCGGACTAGATGAGATTTCGTGAACTGGGAAGACAGCTTCAGGTGAATTTTCCGTTGGTTTTGACCTGATGGATTCTTTTTGCCTACTCTGTGGGCAGCAATAACGTCAGTTTTGTTTAGAATGAGCTGCAATTTGTTTTTTAAGAGATCTTGAGCTATTTCAACACAATTTTCACCTTCATGTTCCACAGGTATATCTTGGGACGACACTATAACAGAGTCTAGCAGCTTTTGCTGGTCTTGTTCATCCTGGGAGACGGAACGTTGGGCTGAAAATGTACTGATACATGCAGTCATTTTGCTGAGAGCTTCCTCCTGTTTTTTTATGGCTTCATCAGTTTTCAGAAGGTTGTTTTCCTCACGGAGATCATTCAAATCATGCTGTAGTTGGTCTTGGCTAGCCTTGCAGTTTCTAATATCCTCGCGGAGGAGGGTTATTTCTTGTTGTTGTTGTTGGAGATTAGCGCGGTTCGCTAGATTCTCATTTAGAAGACTCAAGATGATAGTATTTTGTGACTCGAGGACTTGGCACAACTTTTTGAACCACTGATTCTCGGCCCAGTTATAGAATTCCGGTGAGGGACCGGAAGCTCGCTTGAGTTGCTTAAAATGGGATGCTAGCATGTTCATAGGAGAGGGTTGAGAGGACTCTGCTCCCTTGCTCAAAGGGGTGGAGGGGAGGGCAGCACCGCTGCCCCGGACCCCAGAGCTTCCAGACGGAGAAACACGAATATTGTTAGAGTTGGCCGGGATGGATGCCTTGTTAAGGGGTTTGTTGTCCTTATTTCCCTGCACAGTCACATTTTTAGGAGACATGATTGGTTAGAATGGACTGGGGGTATATATTGTGAAGAAACTTGCGTCAGGCAGCGCGGTGGCGACAGCATGCACTGGTACTCACAGCCGTAGAGGATTGTTTTGAAACTTAATTGAGATGGAATGAGTTGATTTTGGTCGGTTACTTTGGTTTTGCTATAACATGCTAGGACTCCATGTACTTAGCTGCCTGTGGGTGGCGGTCTACATCATCTGGCGATAGTTTAAGGGCTGATATACAGCTTAGAGTGAGGAGCGTAGCGTGCACTCAACCGCGTCAGACGACGTCGTCAATCTCGTCTGGAAGCTCTAGGGTCCGGGGCAGCGGTGCTGCCCTCCCCTCCACCCCTTTGAGCAAGGGAGCAGAGTCCTCTCAACCCTCTCCTATGAACATGCTAGCATCCCAATTTCATCAATCAATTGAATTTCAACAATAAAAGGATCGACTGGGAAAAAATAAATGTAGACCTTGCAACCATTAAATGGGAGACTGTCCTAAGCGACAAAATTCCCACACAGGAAATAGATCAATTGACAGCTGAAGCATACAAGGTCTGCCTGAAGTACGTGCCTGTGAGGAGGGTCAGAAAGAGGACCACTCTAGAAAGAGAACGCAGACGACTGTACAGGAGAAGGCAAAAAATAACGGAAATGATTAGGCTGACACGACTATCACAAGCAAGGAAAATAAACCTAAACAGGGAGATCGAAGAAAATGGAACAAACGTTGAAACGATCATATGAGGCTGAGGAAATGGAATTGGAACAGAAAGCTATACAAGAGATAAAGAAAAATACAAAATATTTTTTCAGATATGCAAAATCAAAATAAAAAAACTCCACCAGTATTGGACCTTTAATTACAACTGAAGGTACATACACAGAGGACAATAAAGAAATTAGTGAAATTCTAAGAAGCCATTATGAGGCTATATCTAGCACACCAATAAACAACATGAAAGTTGATGATCCAGACAGCTTCTTTATAAATGACATTCAAGCTGCAGATAATATACGGATATTAACTCGAACTCGGAAGACTTTGAAAGAGAAATTGACAATATGCCCATGCACTCAGCTCCTGGGCCTGACTCATGGAATTCAATATTCCTAAAGAAATGTAAAGTACCAGTAGCGTGAGCACTCAGCGTAATATGGAGAAAGAGCCTAGATACAGGGGAGATACCAGCAGCACTTAAATGTGCAGATATAGCTCCTTTGCACAAGGAGGGGGGGGGGAGTAAAGCCTTGGCAAAAAATTATAGGCCAGTTGCACTAACATCACACATAATAAAAGTTCTTGAAAGAGTGATTAGGAATCGAATTTCTAGTTTTATGGAAAATAATGAGTTACACAACCCAGGACAACATGGATTTAGAGCGGGAAGATCCTGTCTGTCACAGTTACTCAACCACTATGACAAAATCACAGAAGCTCTAGAAGAAAAGCAAAATGCAGATGTAGTATACATAGACTTTGCAAAGGCATTCGACAAATGTGACCATGGAGTGATAGCACACAAAATGAGGTCAATGGGAATAACTGGTAAAGAAGGTCGCTGGATACTCAATTTCCTGTCAAACAGAACACAAAAAGTAACAGTCAATCAAATAAAATCAAGTCCAAGCGCAGTTAAAAGCTCTGTACCTCAAGGTACAGTCCTTGCATCACTGCTGTTCCTTATTCTCATATCAGATATAGATAAAAATATAAGTTTTGATAAAAACTTATCTTATATAGATAAAAAAATAAGTTAAGATAAGTTTTGTGTCATCCTTTGCAGATGACACAACAATCAGCATGAAAATTACCTCTGCTGAAGACATGGAAAAATAACAAGCAGACATCAACAAAGTTTTCGATTGGCAGCAGAAAATAACATGAAGTTTAACAGCGATAAATTCCAGGTACTCAGGTACAGCAAAAATGAGGACCTGAAACATAATACAGGGTACAAAACACAATCGAATCTTCCCATAATAGGTAAACAGCATGTCAAGGATTTGGGAATAATGATGTCCGACGATCTTACGTTTAGGGAGCATAACCAAGCAAATATTGCGTCAGTCAGAAAAATGATAGGATGGATTACGAGAACCTTCAAATCCAGGGATCCCATCACGATGGTTGTACTCTTCAAGTCACTTGTGTTGTCCTGTCTCGAGTACTGCTCAGTACTCACTTCCCCCTTCAGAGCAGGAGAGATTACTGAAATACAAGGAATACAGAGAACATACACGGCACACATAGACGCGATAAAGCACCTAAATTATTGGGATCGTCTCAAAGCTCTCCAAATGTACTCACTAGAAAGGAGACCAGAGAGATACCAAATAATATACAAATGGAAAATACTGGAAGGCCAGGTCCCTAATCTACACAGTAAAATAACAACATACTGGAGTTAACGATATGGAAGAAAATGCAGAATAGAACCAGTGAAGAGCAGAGGTGCCATAGGCACAATCAGAGAACACTGTATAAACATCAGAGGCCCGCGACTGTTCAACGTCCTCCCAGCGACTATAAGAAATATTTCCAGAACAACTGTGGACATATTCAAGAGATAACTAGACTGTTTTCTAAAAGACGTTCCGGATGAACCGGGCTGTGGTGGATATACGGGCCTGTGGGCCACTCCGAGCAACAGCTTGGTGGACCAAACTCTCACAAGTCAAGCCTGGCCTCGGCTGGGCTTGGGGAGTAGAAGAACTCCCAGAGACCCATCAAGTAGGTACCCCACCCTTGTTCCCTCGTCCTCCCCACCATCCCCCACTCTCGTCCCCTCGTTCTCCCCACCATTCCCCCATTCCCGTCCCCACGTCCTCCCCACCATTCCCCACTCCCGCATCCGATGCGTACCCAAAAAATCTGATGTTCCCATCAGAAAAATGGAAACATCAAATGATCTGATGTTCCCATCACTGAAAAATAAGTACAACAGGTAAACAACGAAATGAAAAACAATGAAAAAATAAATAAATAAACTATACGCACGAAATGAACAGTATGGTAAACAACACCTCAATTCCAATGCAATGTCACAGAAAATAATTTAATTAAAATGAAAATAAATAGAAATCCATGAAAATTCAATTGATCAATGCAATCTGAAACACTGAAATGGAATCATAACATATTTAATATAGCGTGTGTTGTTATTTCGTGCAACAGATGGCACTGCTTTAAAAAATACATGTTTTTATCTGTCACAGGTGTGGTATCTATATAGTAGGTATATATAAACACGTGCGTATTCCAATGGAACGTTGTGTAAAAATTTCAAAGCAATCGGTAAAGAACTTTCGGAGGTTACACTGTGTGTTGCTGTTACGTTCAATAGATGGCGCTGTTTTAAAAAAAAAACATGTTTTTTCCTGTCACAGGTGAGGCATGTATATAGTACATATATAAAAACACGTGGCTATTCGAATGCAACGTTGTGTAAAAATTTCAAAGCAATCGGGGAAATAGGTTTTGAAGATTTCCCTCACATGAAAAACACAGTTTTTAAGTAAAGCATGTTTTTTTCCCATCACAGTCTGTGACATCTACAACTTTCGGATATTAGCAATTTTGAACAAATGAACATTTACATTTTAATTTATATAGATATATACTAGCTGTACCCGGCCATGCTTTGCTGTGGCACAGCAATACATGTGCGCAATGCATGCGCGTTGCTGAGCCACCTAAACTTTTCTGTCTCCCAGTCCTCCCTACAATCCCCCCATTCCCCCCATTCCTTTGTCGTCCCTATTATCCCTCACTCCACCGTTCCCTCGTCCTCCTAACAATTCCCCACTCCACCGTCCCCTCGTCCTCCCCACCATCTCCCACTCCCCCATCCCCCCATCCCCTCATCCTCCCTACAATTCCCCTCCCCCGTTCCCTCGTCCTCCGCACAATAATGCACTCCACTATCCCCTTGTCCTCTCCACCATTCTCCATTCCCCTGTCCCCTCGTCCCCCACCATCCCCTCGTCCTCCTCACCATTATCCTCCTCCCCCTTCCCTTCATACTCCCCATCATCCCCCACTCCCATCCCCTCATCCTCCCCACCATCCCCCACTCCCTCATCCATGGGAGTGGGGGAATAATTAAATCAAAATGAAAATAAATAAAATCTTTGAAAATTCAATTTATCAATGCAATTGGAAATATTGAAATAGAATCATAACATATTTACTATAGCATGTGTTGCTTTTACGTGCAACAGATGGCGCTGTTTTTTTTTAAATCTTGGTTTTTACCTGTCACAGGTGTGGCATCTATATAGTAGGTATATAAAAACATGCGCATATTCGAATAGAACGTTGTGCCAAAATTTCAAAGCAATCTGTGAAGAAATTTAGGAGATTACAGCATATGTTACTCCTACGTCTAACAGATGGCGCTGTTTTTAAAAAATAGCTTGTTTTTTCCTATCAGAGGTGAGGCATGTATATAGTAAGTATATAAAAACACGCGTCTATTCTAATGCAACATTGTGTCAAAATTTTAAAGTTGTCAGTAAAGAGGTTTCGAAGATTTCCCTCACATGAAAAACAATTTTTTTCCCATCGTAAACTAGACATCTATATAGTATGTATATAAAAACACGCTCGGATGCGAATAGAATGTTGTGTCAAAATTTCAAAGCAATCGGTGAAGAACTTTTTGAGATTAGCGATTTTGAGCAAACGGAAATTTACATTTTAATATATATAGATATATGTATGAAATGTGCTATAGAAATGGTACATTTGAGCACACTAGCTAGAAATATAAACAAATGTGAAATATAGCCCGTGACAGCCATGGCAGGCGGATGCGTAGAGGAAGCTCTGTTGTTTACTGAACCATTACCTAGTGACAAGGGGTTGTCATAGCCATGGGGTGGTAATGGGGGACGAGCTCCTATGACCTATAAAATGCTCCTATACGGCATGCGTCTCCAATAGCCTCTGACAACCAAGTCCAACTCCTGGCCTGCACGAGTGGCTTAGTGTTTAAATTCGGCGGAACTGCTTTTACCGACAGGAGAAGGGGCGAGGGCGTGCCTCTGGCGCCGTAAAACCAGCTGCTCCGGGTAGATGGGACTCGATAGCCTGGGAAGGCAGCCCATCTAGGGGGAGGAAAACCCTGATTTTAAACCTCCGCTGCCTTGCGGCCATACCCCTTTTTTGGGAAAGGCTTCAGGAGTCAACCTCGAGGAAAAATCCGGAGTTGGAGCCCCTAAGGCAAATACAAATACAAATATTTATTCAGGTAAAGTACATACATACAAGGTGAAATACAAAGGTTGATGGATTTATAGATAGAGCTAGTATATACAATGCCTAAAGCCACTATTACGCAAAGCGTTTCGGGCAGAGTTGTTGTTGACGTCGACCTCGTTCTGACAGCTTCTGCGACGTTGCTGGAACCATGTGTATTGGCATTTGCCTTTCTATTGGATAATTTCAGCAACGTGGGGAGGGGGGACCTGCTGCATGGGTAACAGCTTCTCCTCCATATCTACCTACCCAGGCTTAGCGCCCTGTCAGGGCGCTAAGACTGAAGAATGCCTACTACTACCTAGTGACATCCTGGCATCACCGTGCCTAGCCTTCACAAGGTGCTGTGTGAATATCCTGGGAATGTGCAAGAGTGGACTGGAAGTGCCTAGAGTGGACCATCTCAGCAAAATCGAATCAAACAGGTGGCTTTACAGTGTGGAATATAAGGGCAGTGAGGGCCACGCCGGAGCCCTGTAGGGCTCCCACAGTGAAGTTGGGGGGGGAGGGGGTATTGTTGTACGGTCAGGGAGGGGGGTCACCCCATGTGCCACCCAGTGATAATAGAGATATGTTTGGGGAAAGAAAAACCAAAATCAGCAATCATGTTTAGAGTTAATGGAGCTCACAGTGAGTCAGACTACAAGTACATGATTCATTCATCATTGTGCAGTAATATACAAGAAAATTATACCAGTGTTTAAGTGTCACCCTGACCCCCCCCCCCATCCCCTCTCAAGCAGAATGGTGCCCGGTCACATCCCCCCCTCCCAACTGTCTCACCACACTATTGTACCTCCGGCCACCCCACCTACACTGAGCCTGGACATCTGATTCACTGCCCACTTATTTATCGCCCACACAGTACTTGTTGCAGAGATTTGTTACTCTCTATGCACCCAGATATGGCACAGGTCACAACAGGCATTCAGGTTCCTCTCAAAAGGGAGGGAGACACAAATACTCACATGAGTGGTGAGTGCGAGGGACAGCTAACCACTCCTGCTGTAGCACCCGTGTCCACCTTCCTACGCCCGCCGATGTCTCAGCTCGCCCGGGGGATGGAGGGGACTTCACCAACTAACCAGGAACCCCTCAGCCAAGAACACGGTCCTGGTAACAATGCACCAAGACGTACACCCAAAGGTGCACCCAGAGGACCCAGAGGAACGTGTCAGGTTTGTGACGAATCTCACAGCTTTAGAAACAATGGAACCCTACGCAGACACACCAGCTGTGTGGGTTCATGGACGGAACCTGTAGAGAGAGAAGGCCCACAAGTCCCTCAGGCACCCCCCACACATTCCAGCAAACTTCATGTCATCAGATGACCTCCTGGGGGCCATCAAAGCATCCACCACCACAACTCTTTCCCACATTCCAAAAGCAGCGCGCCCATTTGCAGCAGGGAAATATACAGACCTTCTTAGGAAAGTGAATGAAGGGTCATCAAATCATAATGCCACGGCCACCACCAAAGTATGGCATAATTTGCTCCTGTTTGGTAATATTTGCTTAGGCGTACCTACAAGAGGAGGCAAGTCACTAGACTCATCAGTCACTAGGGCAATAAATAATTTCCCCTGAGCTGACAACTTGATCCCCATCCCTCCTCAATGCAAAAACCGCCATAGCAGACCGAAAAGTTCCAATGACAGTTTTAAACTAGGAACATAAGTGACAAAAAAAATTGAAGAGGGCAACACAGTAAGGGCAATTAGGTTACTTACCAGTGAAGAATCAATCGTACCTAGAAATACTGCTACTGCCGACTCACTGAGAAAGAAGCACCTACTAAGAGTACCATGGGAACCCACTGCTTGGGACACAAATGTCCCAGACATGGGACCTATATTCCTCCAAGTGTCAGAGGTATACAAAACCATCATGTCATTTCCGCCAGGCTCAGCAAGGAGATACACTGGAGTTAGACCTCAGCACCTCAAGGAGATGACAAACCCAGTTCTCAGCGAAGTTGCCGAGACACTACTGTCAGAGATCTTGAAGTTTGTCAACGACTGCCTCTCTGGGTTGATCCCAGATACAATTAAACCGTTCTTCTTTGGAGCATCCCTTTGTGCCCTTAAGAAGAAGGATGGTGGAGTCAGACCCATTGCCGTGGGTAACACACTTCGGTGCCTTGTTGCTAGGACAGATGTCAGAAACATCAGCACGGAAGCTGCAACGACACTTCGACCCCATCAACTAGGTTTTGGTGTCCCCCATGACTGTGAGGTAGCAGCTCATGCAGCATGAGTCTATATTAAGCACCTCCCATAAAATCAGGCATTAATTCAATTAGACTTCAAAAATGCCTTCAACCAAGTAAAATGGGATCTGGTACTGGAAGCAGTTCGAGCAAGCTTTCCCTGTCTACTTCCTTTCGTTTCAGCATGGTACAGTATGGAATCGACACTGTTGTTTTGGGAACATGAAGTTGTTTCCACAAAAGGTGTCCAGCACCTTTTCTGCATGGCAGCTAAAGAGGTCACAAGCAGGTTGACCAGCGAACTCAACATCTGGTTCCTGGACGATGGCACCCTGGCAGGGACACAGGAGTCCCTGCTAGGAAATCTACAGCTAGTGAAATCTAAGGGAGAGGAGTTAGGCCTCACCCTAAGCCCATCAAAGTGTGAAATCATCTCATCTAGCTAACCAATCATAGATGCAATACGAATCATATTGCCAGGAGCCCCAGTGATCGCTCCCACCGACAGTGTGCTGCCAGGGGCACCTCTGGGCTCGAGCGCCATTGAAGTAATCCTCGAAGAAAAGCTGAAAGACCTGAGAAGGATGAAGAGGAGAATAGGGGCTTTGGATGCTCACGATGCTCTGCACCTTCTCACAAGGTGCCTGGTTTTGCCCAGACTGACCTATTTCCTAAGGTGTGCTCCCTCTTCAACAGCCCAAAATTAACAGAATGTGACTCATTCCTAAAGTCAATATCCGTGAAAGTGTTAAACCTCTCCCTGCAAGATGACAATTGGGGCCAAGCAATGCTCCCAGTTAGACTCGGGGGTAAAGGTATTTGCAAGGCGACACAGTTAGCATTGCTGGTATTCTTATCATCGACCAGTGCTACAGGTGAATTAGTGAATGAAATACTATTAGAATACCTAAGAGATTCAATTGGGATTCATGATCCCAAATTCGTGGAAGGATTCGGTCTGTGGGACACTTGCTAATTCTCACCCTCGACCAACTTTTCCAAACGACTGCAAACAGGCCAAATTTGATAGCCCCATAGTGGAGAACATCGTCACAGCATTGCTGGAGGCAGCTTCTGAGGACAGTGTACAACTTCAAGCTGTGCAAGCTCCCTATGCCGGGGATTTCCTGTTGGTAGTGCCTAATTCCACCTTGGGCACCCGTCTAGACCATCAGGACCTGAGAATTGGTGTTGCCCTGCGCCTTGCTGCCCCTGTCTCCACCGAACACCGGTGTCATCACCAGATGCTTGTCCCTCCCCAGGCTGACCTACTTTCTAAGATGTTCGCCATCTTTCAACAATATTAAATTAGAAGAGTACGACAGCTTGCTGAAATCAACACTAGAAAAACCCTCAAACTTTCCCTCAGCGACTCACAGTGGAAACAGGCCTCCCTTCCTGTCAGACTCGGGGGCCTTGGCATGCGCACACCAACACAAATTGCTGTACCAGCGTTCCTGTCCTCTTCAGTGGCGTCTGACAACTTGGTGAAGGATATCCTACCTAAGCACCAAGTTCAACAGGCAGGGGTACATGATCCCAGCTTCACAGACTGCACAACCAAAAGGGTCTCTATCGCAAAACCAGCACCCCAACCACCGCCTTCTGAAGCCCATAAGTAATCCAGCTGGGATCGCCCCATTGCTGACTAAGAAGCTGCGACTTTGCTAGAAGCTGCGACAACACCACATGACACTGCCCGGCTTAGAGCTGTAGATGCTCCCCATGCAGGTGACTTCCTATTAGCAATCCCAATGTGAGCAACCGGCACCCGTCTCACACCGCAGGCCCTCCGAATTGCCGTGGCTCTCCGCCCCGCTGCCCCAATCCACACCAAATACAGGTGTATTTGCAGTGAGGCAGAGGCCGACAGGTACGGACGGCATGGCCTTCTCTGCCAAAGGACAGGAGGGTGGCATGCAAGACACAGCGAGGTTAACGACTTTATTAAGAGAAGCCTTACCACAGCCGGTTGTCCAGCAGAGAGAGAGCCCCGTTACCTAATGTCCCGCAACTCTGATGAGCCTGTCGGTCGCCCAGACGGAATCACGATGAACCCCTGGAAGAATGGTAGACAGTTGGTGTGGGACTACACTTGCGTTTCAACTTAGCTAACACCTATGTTGACTTCAGTGCTACACAAGCAGGAGGTGCTGCCAATCACCGGGAAGCAGCCAAGTCACGTAAATAGAGACCTTGAGCACCTACAATTTTGTCCCCATTGCCTCAGAGACACTTGGTGCCTCTCTCTCTCTCTCTCTCTCTCTCTCTCTCTCTCTCTCTCTCTCTCTCTCTCTCTCTCTCTCTCTCTCTCTCTCTCTCTCTCTCTCTCTCTCTCTCTCTCTCTCTCTCTCTCTCTCTCTTGTCTCTCTCTGTCTCTCTCTCTCTCTCTCTCTCTCTCTCTCTCTCTCTCTCTCTCTCTCTCTCTCTCTATCTCTCTCTATCTCTCTCTATCTCTCTCTCTCTCTCTCTATCTCAATCTCTCTCTATCTCAATCTCTCTCTATCTCAATCTCTCTCTATCTCTCTCTATCTCTCTCTTTCTCTCTCTTTCTCTCTCTCTCTCTCATCATTCCTTAGGGCACACGTGAGGAACAAAAATGCAAATGATGGTCAAGCGGATTAAGGCGTCCTGTTCATACCAGTTACGTTGCTCCGGGCAGTATGGGTTCGAGTCACTTCTGGGGCATGAGTTTTCAGTTGCTTATAGTCCTGGGGACTATTCAGGCTTGTTTGCATTTGTGTTCCTCACGTGTGCCCTAAAGAATGAGGTGAGTTGATAAAATGCTATTCCCAAGATTACCATCCGAGTGCCGGCGGGGAAGTGGTTCAAATAGCTTCAACTCTCACTTCCTTTTTGTCCGGTCGTGATGGTCAAGCGGATTAAGGCGTTCTGTTCATACCAGTTGCATTGCTCCTGGCAGTATGGGTTCGAGTCACTTCTGGGGTTGAGTTTTCAGTTGCTTATAGTCCTGGGGACCATTCAGGCTTGTTTGCATTTGTGTTCCTCACGTGTGCCCTAAAGAATGAGGTGAGTTGATAAAATGCTATTCCCAAGATTACCATCCGAGTGCCGGCGGGGAAGTGGTTCAAATAGCTTCGGCTATCACTTCCTTTTTGTCCGGTCGTGATGGTCAAGCGGATTAAGGCGTCCTGTTCATACCAGTTGCGTTGCTCCTGGCAGTATGGGTTCGAGTCACTTCTGGGGTATATATATATATATATATATATATATATATATATATATATTATTAAATATGACTGAAAAAGTAAGATTAATAATTCTAACACGAATTTTCTCTATCTTTCGTACATTTCTTTTCACTGTTGGTGGTAATTCAAAAATCAATTCTCCAAAATTCATTTTTATTTCTAGTCTGACGCGACACTTGAGCGCGTTTCGTAAAACTTATTACATTTTCAAAGACTTTAGTTTACACATACACAACTGAATAGAACTTACACATCTACGATGTGTATCGATAGATACAGCGATAGCAGGCGGCTTGACGTTTGCGAGGCACTACACATTAAAAAGTCAACACCAGCAATCAACAGCCAATTAATGCACAACTATATTCTACCCACCTCAAGACTCCGCTCCAATATAGAAGCATCAAGAAATATGGACCAATAGGCTTTCTACAATCACTTCCATTCAATACCCATTGTTTCGTGTTCTGTCTTGTGTTGATGAAATTAATACCCTATTAATGCCACCTCACCCCATCCACCTCACTCAAATGTAGATATAAACAAATCGGAGATGTGTAAGTTCTATTCAGTTGTGTATGTGTAAACTAAAGTCTTTGAAAATGTAATAAGTTTTACGAAACGCGCTCAAGTGTCGCGTCAGACTAGAAATAAAAATGAATTTTGGAGAATTGATTTTTGAATTACCACCAACAGTGAAAAGAAATGTACGAAAGATAGAGAAAATTCGTGTTAGAATTATTAATCTTACTTTTTCGGTCATATATATATATATATATATATATATATATATATATATATATATATATATATATATATACATGCGTCTCAAATAGCCTCTGACAACCAAGTCCAACTCCTGGCCTGCACGGGTGGCTTAGTCTAAGTCCGGCGGAACTGCTTTTACCGACAGGAGAAGGGGCGAGGGCGTGCCTCTGGCGCCTTAAAACCAGCTGCTCCGGGTAGATGGGACTCGATAGCCTGGGAAGGCAGCCCATCTAGGGGAAGGAAAACCCTGATTTTAAACCTCCGCTGCCTTGCGGCCATACCCTTGTTTTTGGGAAGGCTTCAGGAGTCAACCTCGAGGAAAAATCCGGAGTTGGAGCCCCTAAGGCAGTTCGTTGTTGACGTCGACCTCGTTCTGGCAGCTCCTGCGACGTTGCTGGAACCATGCGTATTGGCATTTGCCTCTCTATTGGATAATTTCAGCAACGTGGAGAGGGGGGACCTGCTGCATGGGTAACAGCTTCTCCTCCATATCTACCTACCCAGGCTTTGCGCCCTGGAGAGGACACTCCAGCTTCGCCTCACAGCGTCGAACCAACACGGGAAGCGACAGTCTACCGGTTTTAAGTCTTCTGCTCGATTGGCGAAGAGTGTGACGCCAGGGGTTGCTTCCGACGGTGGGAGGGGTCATCGCGCCCCACTGGGCAGCTACCGCCCGCCTCAAGCTGGGCAAACCCCAGCCAATAAGGTGTTGCCTCGCCACGATCCGTTAACCTCACTGGGTGCGTGGGGTTTATGGTGAAAACTGACAAGCGGCCCGACAACTTTGCACCAAGCAATACCAAACCAAAGAAGAAAATATCAACTGCCCTAAAGCTGGGCACATGGAACGTCAGGACACTGACACCAGGTTTCTCTGACGACCTGCAAGAAATCAATGACGCCCGAAAAACAGCAATCATCGATAGGGAGCTGAGCAAGCTGCAGATGGATATTGTTGCTCTCCAAGAGACCAGGCTCCCAGGATCAGGATCTGTGAGAAAGAGGACCTTCTCTTTCTTCTGGCAAGGAAAACCTCCAGATGAGACCAGAGAACATGGTGTGGGATTTGCCGTCAGGAATGCACTGCTGGGACACATTATGCCACCGATGGGGGAAACCGAACGAATTCTGTCTCTGCAACTGTACTCCCAAACAGGACCAGTCAATGTAATTAGTGCATATGCACCAACCCTGACTTCTCCAGCAGAGGCAAAGGAAAAATTCTACGATGACCTCAACAGAGTCATAGCGAGAATCCCTGTAAAGGAGCCACTGTTCATCCTCGGCGACTTCAACGCCAGAGTGGGTGCCGAGCACAACATTTGGCCCACTTGCCTGGGTCAATTCGGCATAGGAAGGATGAATGAGAACGGGCAACGTCTGCTAGAACTCTGCTGCCTTCATGGTCTTTGTGTCACCAACACGTTCTTCGGCACAAAGCCTCAACACCGAGTATCTTGGAGACACCCCAGATCCAAGCACTGGCACCAGCTAGACCTGATTCTTACCAGGCGTGCAAGTCTACCCAGCGTCAAGATTACGCGTAGCTACCAGAGTGCTGTCTGTGACACCGACCACTCCCTGGTATGTAGCAGGGTCAAGATGCAACCAAAGAAGATTCATCACTCGAAAAAGGCGGGCAGACCTCGCATCGACACCACCAAGACCCGCAACCAGGACAAGGTGGAAGATTTTGCATACGTGCTCGAGGAAGCTCTTCCTGGCCCAGCTAGGGTCACTGCCTGTAAAAGATGGGAGCACTTCAGAGACGCTGTGTTCAACGCTGCCATTTCCACCTTTGGCAAGAAGACCAGCAGGTCGGCAGACTGGTTCGAGGCTCACTCGGAAGAGATGACACCTGTAATCGAAGAGAAGAGAAACGCCTTGGCAGCCTACAAAGCCTGCCCAAGTCGGCGCAACTTACAGATCCTTCGGGCCGTCCGCTGCAAAGTGCAGCAGAGCGCCAGGCGATGTGCCAACAACTATTGGCTCCAGCTCTGCTCCCAGATACAGACTGCAGCGGATACAGGCAATGTAAGGGGAATGTATGACGGCATCAAGCAGGCCCTTGGCCCAATCCAGAGGAAGACCGCTCCTCTGAAATCTGCCACTGGCGAGGTGATTCAGGACCAGACACTGCAGCTGAAGCGCTGGGTCGAGCACTACTCTGAGCTATACGCCAGGGACAATGTGGTCACCGAAGATGCCCTGAGCGCCATTGAGTGTCTGCCTGTGTTAATGGAGCTCGACAGTGAACCGACCCTGGAAGAACTCAGCGATGCCCTAGACTCCCTTGCTTCTGGTAAAGCTCCTGGCAAAGATGGCATTCCTGCTGAGACCTTGAAGTGTTGCAGAGGTAGCCTGCTCATGGAGCTGCACGAAATTCTCTGCCTCTGCTGGGAAGAAGGAGAGGTGCCACAGGACATGAGGGATGCCAACATCGTCACACTGTATAAGAATAAAGGTGACAGGGGCGACTGCAACAACTACCGTGGAATCTCCCTCCTCAGTATTGTCGGAAAGCTGTTTGCTCGAGTCGCATTGAAGAGGCTCCAAGTACTTGCAGAGAGAGTTTATCCAGAATCACAATGTGGATTCAGAGCTGGCAGGTCCACCATCGACATGGTCTTTTCCCTCAGACAACTGCAGGAGAAATGCAGGGAACAGAAGCAGCCACTCTTTGTAGCCTTCATAGACCTGACGAAGGCCTTCGACCTCGTCAGCAGGGATGGCCTGTTCAAGATCCTCCCCAAGATCGGATGCCCACCCAGGCTCCTCAGCATCATCAGATCTTTCCATGAGAACATGAGGGGCACCGTGGTCTTTGATGGCCTAACATCAGGCGCCTTTGACATCCGAAGTGGAGTAAAGCAGGGCTGCGTACTGGCTCCAACCCTATTCGGGATTTTCTTCGCAGTTATGCTGCGGCACGCCTTCGGATCTGTCACGGAAGGCATTTACCTCCGGACCAGGTCGGATGGGAAGCTCTTTAACCTCGCCAGGCTGAGAGCCAAGACAAAGGTTCGGCTGAGGTGTCTGCGCGACTTCCTCTTTGCCGACGACGCAGCAGTCACTGCCCACTCAGCTGAAGACCTCCAACGGCTCATAACCCGCTTCAGCGAGGCCTCTCAGGCTTTCGGACTCACCATCAGTCTGAAGAAAACACAAGTCATGGGACAAGGAGTGGACTCCCCACCTGACATCGGCATATCTGATTCCAAACTGGAAGTTGTTCACGACTTCGTGTACCTGGGCTCCACAATCTCTGACTCCCTCTCTCTTGATACGGAGCTAAACAAACGCATCGGTAAGGCATCTACTACCATGTCCAAACTGACAAAGAGAGTGTGGGCCAACAATAGGCTGACTGAGTATACTAAGATTCAGGTTTACAGATCCTGTGTCCTGAGCACTCTCCTTTATGGCAGTGAGTCTTGGACACTCCGCGCCCGTCAGGAAAGACGGCTGAATGCCTACCACATGCGCTGCCTTAGACACATCTTGGACATCACCTGGCAGGACAAGGTGACAAACAACAACGTCTTGGGGAGAGCAAGAATCACCAGCATGTACACAATGCTGAAACAGAGACGAATGCGCTGGCTCGGGCACGTTGTGCGAATGGGCGACGGCAGGATCCCCAAGGATCTCCTGTATGGAGAGCTGAGGCAGGGAAAGCGTCCAGTAGGCAAGCCCCAGCTACGGTACAAAGACGTATGCAAAAGGGACCTGGAAGCCATGGACGTCGATCTTGCTATATGGGAGACACTGGCTGCAGACCGTTCAGCCTGGAGGCAGTCTGTTCAACGAGGTCTCTCCAAGTTCGAGGAGTCACTTGCCAAGGAATCGGAGGCAAAGAGACAGAGAAGGAAAGCCGGTAACCAGGAAGACAGACCAGAATCGGACTTCGTTTGTGCTCGGTGTGGGATGGACTGCCACTCTCGGATTGGCCTCATCAGTCACACCAGACGCTGCACCAGGATTGACAACTAGGGCGCAACTCCATAGTCTCCCGAGACTGAAGGATGCCTACTACTATATATATATATATATATATATATATATATATATATGTCGTACCTAGTAGCCAGAACGCACTTCTCAGCCTACTATGCAAGGCCCGATTTGCCTAATAAGCCAAGTTTTCATGAATTAATTGTTTTTCGACTACCTAACCTACCTAACCTAACTTTTTCGGCTACCTATCCTAACTTAACCTATAAAGATAGGTTAGGTTAGGTTAGGTAGGGTTGGTTAGGTTCGGTCATATATCTACGTTAATTTTAACTCCAGTAAAAAAAATTGACCTCATACATAATGAAATGGGTAGCTTCATCACCTCATAAGAAAAAAATTAGAGAAAATATATTAATTCAAGAAAACTTGGCTTATAAGGCAAATCTGGCCTTGCATAGTAGGCCGAGAAGTGCGTTCTGGCTACTAGGTACGACATATATATATATATATGTCGTACCTAGTAGCCAGAACGCACTTCTCAGCCTACTATGCATGGCCCGATTTGCCTAATAAGCCAAGTTTTCATGAATTAATTGTTTTTCGACTACCTAACCTACGTAACCTAACCTAATCTAACTTTTTCTGCTACCTAACCTAACCTAACCTATAAAGATAGGTTAGGTTAGGTTAGGTAGGGTTGGTTAGGTTTGGTCATATATCTACGTTAATTTTAACTCCAATAAAAAAAATTGATCTCATATATAATGAAATGGGTAGTTTTATCATTTCATAAGAAAAAAATTTGAAAAACTATATTAATTCAGGAAAACTTGGCTTATTAGGCAAATCGGGCCTTGCATAGTAGGCTGAGAAGTGCGTTCTGGCTACTAGGTATATATATATATACTTCTGGCTACTAGGTATATATATATATATATATATATATATATATATATATATATATATATATATATATATATATATATATATGTCGTACCTAGTAGCCAGAACTCACTTTTTGGCCTACTATGCAAGGCCCGATTTGCCTAATAAGCCAAGTTTTCCTGAATTAATATATTTTTTCTAATTTTTTTCTTATGAAATGATAAAGCTACCCATTTCATTATGTATGAGGTCAATTTTCTTTTATTGTAGTTAAAATTAACGTAGATATATGACCGAACCTAACCAACCCTACCTAACCTAACCTAACCTATCTTTGTAGGTTAGGTTTGGTTAGGTAGCCGAAAAAGTTAGGTTAGGTTAGGTTAGGTAGGTTAGGTAGTCGAAAAACAATTAATTCATGAAAACTTGGCTTATTAGGCAAATCGGGCCTTGCATAGTAGGCTGAGAAGTGCGTTCTAGCTACTAGGTACGACATATATATATATATATATATATATATATGTCGTACCTAATAGCCAGAACGCACTTCTCAGCCTACTATTCAAGGCCCGATTTGCCTAATAAGCCAAGTTTTCATGAATTAATGTTTTTTCGTCTACCTAACCTACCTAACCTAACCTAACCTAGCTTTTTTTGGCTACCTAACCTAACCTTACCTATAAATATAGGTTAGGTTAGGTTAGGTAGGGTTGGTTAGGTTCGGTCATATATCTACGTTAATTTTAACTCCAATAAAAAAAAATTGACCTCATACATAGAGAAAAGGGTTGCTTTATCATTTCATAAGAAAAAAATTATAGTAAATATATTAATTCAGGAAAACTTGGCTTATTAGGCAAATCGGGCCTTGAATAGTAGGCTGAGAAGTGAGTTCTGGCTACTAGGTACGACATATATATATATATATATATATATATATGTCGTACCTAGTAGCCAGAACACACTTCTCAGCCTACTATGCAAGGCTCGATTTGCCTAATAAGCCAAGTTTTCCTGAATTAATATATTTTCTCTAATTTTTTTCTTATGAAATGATAAAGCTACCCATTTCATTATATATGAGGTCAATTTTTTTTTATCGGAGTTAAAATTGACGTAGATATATGACCGAACCTAACCAACCCTACCTAACCTAACCTGACCTATCTTTATAGGTTAGGTTGGGTTAGGTAGCCGAAAAAGTTAGGTTAGGTTAGGTTAGGTAGGTTAGGTAGTCGAAAAAACATTAATTCATGAAAACTTGCCTTATTAGGCAAATCGGGCCTTGCATAGTTGGCTGAGAAGTGCGTTCTGGCTACTAGGTACGACATATATATATATATATATATATATATATATATATATATATATATATATATATATATATATATATATATATATATATATATATATATATATATATATATATATATATATGTCGTACCTAATAGCCAGAACGCACTTCTCAGCCTACTATTCAAGGCCCGATTTGCCTAATAAGCCAAGTTTTCATGAATTAATGTTTTTTCGTTTACCTAACCTACCTAACCTAACCTAACTTAGCTTTTTTTGGCTACCTAACCTAACCTTACCTATAAATATAGGTTAGGTTAGGTTAGGTAGGGTTGGTTAGGTTCGGTCATATATCTACTTTAATTTTAACTCCAATAAAAAAAAATTGACCTCATACATAGAGAAAAGGGTTGCTTTATCATTTCATAAGAAAAAAATTATAGTAAATATATTAATTCAGGAAAACTTGGCTTATTAGGCAAATCGGGCCTTGAATAGTAGGCTGAGAAGTGAGTTCTGGCTACTAGGTACGACATATATATATATATATATATATATATATATATATATATATATATATATATATATATATATATATATATATATGTCGTACCTAATAGCCAGAACGCACTTCTCAGCCTACTATTCAAGGCCTGATTTGCCTAATAAGCCAAGTTTTCATGAATTAATGTTTTTTCGTCTACCTAACCTACCTAACCTAACCTAACCTAGCTTTTTTTGGCTACCTAACCTAACCTTACCTATAAATATAGGTTAGGTTAGGTTAGGTAGGGTTGGTTAGGTTCGGTCATATATCTACGTTAATTTTAACTCCAATAAAAAAAAATTGACCTCATACATAGAGAAAAGGGTTGGTTTATCATTTCATAAGAAAAAAATTATAGTAAATATATTAATTCAGGAAAACTTGGCTTATTAGGCAAATCGGGCCTTGAATAGTAGGCTGAGAAGTGAGTTCTGGCTACTAGGTACGACATATATATATATATATATATATATATATATATATATATATATATATATATATATATATATATATATATATATATATACATATATATATATATATATATATATATATATATATATATATATATATATATATATATATATATATATATATATATATATATATATATATATATATATATATATATATATATGCGTTAACAACACTCCTCTAGTACCTGTCTGGGCAGTCGCTGATGGCATTTAGGCACATTCCTATGTTCGTTTCCTTAGTGTAGACTGCAGTGTGGAAACCTCCGCCCTTTTCCATGACTGTTACATCTAGACAGGGCAGCTTCCCATCCTTTTCCATCTCGTAAGTGAAACGCAGCACGGAACTCTGCTCAAATGCCTCCTTCAGCTCCTGCAGATGTCTGACATCAGGTACCTGTGTAAAAATGTCGTCAACATACCTGCAGTATATGGCCGGTTTCAAGTTCATGTCGACTAAGACTTTTTGCTCGATGGTACCCATGTAAAAGTTTGCAAACAGGACACCTAGGGTAGAACCCATGGCGACCCCATCTACTTGCTTATACATGTACCCATCCGGGCTCAAGAAGGGTGCCTCTTTAGTACAAGCTTGGAGTAGTTTCCTCAGAATATTTTCTGGTATGTCAAGAGGAGTACAGGCTGGATCACGATACACTCTGTCGGCTATCATTCCGATTGTCTCGTCCACAGGTACGTTGGTAAACAGCGATTCTACGTCCAACGAGGCTCTTATCCCTGTGGCCCGTGTGCCCCGCAGTAAGTCAACAAATTCCTTTGGAGACTTCAGGCTGAAGGCGCAAGGAACATAAGGAGTCAGCAGGCCGTTGAGTCGCTTCGCCAGTCTGTACGTGGGTGTGGGTATCTGGCTAATGATTGGCCGAAGTGGGTTTCCAGGCTTGTGTGTCTTGACATTTCCATACGCATATCCAAGTTTATATTCCCCAATGATCTTTGGCAGGTGGAGTCCGGATTTCTTGGCGTTCACAGTTTCGATCAGTTTGTTGACCTTTGCTTTTAATTCAGCTGTAGTGTCCTTCATTACCCTTTGGAACTTAGTTTGGTCAGAGAGTATGATGTTCATTTTCGCCAGATATTCGTCTTTTTTAAGAATGACATATATTGGCGACTTGTCACCTCTCCTGACAACTATCTCCTTGTTCTCACGAAGGCTTTTAGCTGCCGCTTTAAGCTCGGGGGACAGTATGGTGCTTCTGTAATTGCCTCGATTCTTTCCTCCTTCTGCAATAAGTTCTGCTTGTAAGGTATCTTTGGTAGTGACCTTCTTTTGTGTCTCGAGGTCGAATATGTCGTCCAACAGAATTTCCAACTCTACTTTCCGGCCATCTCACTCGGTCTGGACATAACATGACAGTTTATGCCCAGATTTAGGAGAGTGACTTGGTCCTCAGTGAGGTTAATTCCTGCAAGGCTCTTGGTCGTGGAATTGCCATAGGTCCTCCATATAATGTTGTTAGTTTCTTGATAATCCTTGTTTCAGTGCTGAGGTGATGTTGGTCTGTGAGGATGTCGAGGTGTTGATCAATGCGGGTACGGATACTTTCGTCGATGTTGCTATTTCTCCACTCGTTTGTAGCATGAAGTAGTTGCGTTTTGTTGTCTTTGATTTCATTCTCTGCCTTGTATATCTGATCACGAATCAGATCCTGGCGATATTTTATCGTGAAGGCTTGATTCCTTGCTGCTGGGTCGTGCACTTTAATATTAGTATATTTTGGTAGCAGTCTTTCCTGTTGACATATATTATTAAATATATAGACATATATTTATCACAAAACGATCACAAGATCACAAAACGATCACAAGACGATCACAAAACACTGATCATTTTATGCGGAAAATCCACAGAGAAATATGAAATGAGGTGAACGTTTCGGCTTTGTTAAAGCCTTTGTCCTTTGGACAAAGGCTTTAACAAAGCCGAAACGTTCACCTCATTTCATATTTCTCTGTGGATTTTCCGCATATATATATATATATATATATATATATATATATATATATATATATATATATATATATATATATATATATATATATATATATTAATTCAATTAATAATTATTAATTGAATTAATATATATAAATATATTAATTCAGAAAAACTTGGCTTATTAGGCAAATCGGGCCTTGCATAGTAGGCTGAGAAGTGCGTTCTGGCTACTAGGTACGACATATATATATATATATATATATATATATATATATATATATATATATATATATATATATATATATATATATATATATACATATATATATATATATATATATATATATATATATATATATATATATATATATATATATATATATATATATGTCGTACCTAGTAGCCAGAACGCACTTATCAGCCTACTATGCAAGGCCCGATTTGCCTAATAAGTCAAGTTTTCATGAATTAATTGTTTTTCGACTGCCTAACCTACCTAACCTAACCTAACCTAACTTTTTCGGCTACCTATCCTAACTTAACCTATAAAGATAGGTTAGGTTAGGTTAGGTAGGGTTGGTTAGGTTCGGTCATATATCTACGTTAATTTTAACTCCAATAAAAAAATTGACCTCATATATAATGAAATGGGTAGCTTTATCATTTCGTAAGAAAAAAATTAGAGAAAATATTTTATTTCAGGAAAACTTGGCTTATTAGGCAAATCGGGCCTTGCATAGTAGGCTGATAAGTGCGTTCTGGCTACTAGGTACGACATATATATATATATATATATATATATATATATATATATATATATATATATATATATATATATATATATATATATATATATATATATATGTATATATATATATATATATATATATATATATGTCGTACCTAGTAGCCAGAACTCACTTCTCAGCCTACTATTCAAGGCCCGATTTGCCTAATAAGCCAAGTTTTCCTGAATTAATATATTTACTATAATTTTTTTCTTATGAAATGATAAAGCAACCCTTTTCTCTATGTATGAGGTCAATTTTTTTCTATTGGAGTTAAAATTAACGTAGATATATGACCGAACCTAACCAACCCTACCTAACCTAACCTAACCTATATTTATAGGTAAGGTTAGGTTAGGTAGCCAAAAAAAGCTAGGTTAGGTTAGGTTAGGTAGGTTAGGTAGACGAAAAAACATTAATTCATGAAAACTTGGCTTATTAGGCAAATCGGGCCTTGAATAGTAGGCTGAGAAGTGCGTTCTGGCTATTAGGTACGACATATATATATATATATATATATATATATATATATATATATATATGTCGTACCTAGTAGCCAGAACTCACTTCTCAGCCTACTATTCAAGGCCCGATTTGCCTAATAAGCCAAGTTTTCCTGAATTAATATATTTACTATAATTTTTTTCTTATGAAATGATAAAGCTACCCTTTTCACTATGTATGAGGTCAATTTTTTTTTATTGGAGTTAAAATTAACGTAGATATATGACCGAACCTAACCAACCCTACCTAACCTAACCTAACCTATATATATAGGTAAGGTTAGGTTAGGTAGCCAAAAAAAGCTAGGTTAGGTTAGGTTAGGTAGGTTAGGTAGACGAAAAAACATTAATTCATGAAAACTTGGCTTATTAGGCAAATCGGGCCTTGCATAGTAGGCTGAGAAGTGAGTTCTGGCTACTAGGTACGACATATATATATATATATATATATATATGTCGTACCTAGTAGCCAGAACGCACTTCTCAGCCTACTATGCAAGGCCCGATTTGCCTAATAAGCCAAGTTTTTCTGAATTAATATATTTTCTCTAATGTTGTTGTTATGAAATGATAAAGCTACCAATTTCATTATGTATGAGGTCAATTTTTTTTATGACCTAGGGTGACACAGTAATACCAGCAGGTTGTGACCGAGGGTGACACAGTAATACCAGCAGGTTGTGACCTAGAGTGACACAGTAATACCAGCAGGTTATGACCGAGGGTGACACAGTAATACCAGCAGGTTGTGACCGAGGGTGACACAGTAATACCAGCAGGTTGTGACCTAGAGTGACACAGTAATACCAGCAGGTTGTGACCGAGGGTGACACAGTAATACCAGCAGGTTGTGACCGAGGGTGACACAGTAATACCAGCAGGTTGTGACCAAGGGTGACACAGTAATACCAGCAGGTTGTGACCTAGGGTGACACAGTAATACCAGCAGGTTATGACCAAGGGTGACACAGTAATACCAGCAGGTTGTGACCTAGGGTGACACAGTAATACCAGCAGGTTATGACCAAGGGTGACACAGTAATACCAGCAGGTTGTGACCTAGGGTGACACAGTAATACCAGCAGGTTGTGACCTAGGGTGACACAGTAATACCAGCAGGTTGTGACCTAGGGTGACACAGTAATACCAGCAGGTTATGACCAAGGGTGACACAGTAATACCAGCAGGTTATGACCAAGGGTGACACAGTAATACCAGCAGGTTATGACCTAGGGTGACACAGTAACACCAGCAGGTTATGACCTAGGGTGACACAGTAATACCAGCAGGTTGTGACCTAGGGTTACACAGTAATACCAGCAGGTTGTGACCTAGGGTGACACAGTAATACCAGCAGGTTGTGACCTAGGGTGACACAGTAATACCAGCAGGTTGTGACCTAGGGTGACACAGTAATACCAGCAGGTTGTGACCTAGGGTGACACAGTAATACCAGCAGGTTGTGACCTAGGGTGACACAGTAATACCAGCAGGTTGTGACCTAGGGTGACACAGTAATACCAGCAGGTTATGACCTAGGGTGACACAGTAATACCAGCAGGTTATGACCGAGGGTGACACAGTAATATATGAAGGATCGCAAATAATAACAGTTTGTGTTCCAAAACATCTATTATTTGTTTATCATTATGAATGTATGTGTCTATAGTGCCGGAAGCAGGCTGATAACTCCATTGTTCACGGTGCAGGAGGCAGGCTGATGACTCCATTGTTCATGGTGCAGGAGGCAGGCTGATGACTCCATTGTTCACGGTGCAGGAGGCAGGCTGATAACTCCATTGTTCACGGTGCAGGAGGCAGGCTGATGACTCCATTGTTCATGGTGCAGGAGGCAGGGTGGTCACTCCATTGTTCATGGTGCAGGAGGCAGGCTGGTCACTCCATTGTTCACGGTGCAGGAGGCAGGCTGATGACTCCATTGTTCATGGTGCAGGAGGCAGGCTGATGACTCCATTGTTCATGGTGCAGGAGGCAGGCTGGTCACTCCATTGTTCACGGTGCAGGAGGCAGGCTGATGACTCCATTGTTCATGGTGCAGGAGGCAGGCTGATGACTCCATTGTTCATGGTGCAGGAGGCAGGCTGGTCACTCCATTGTTCACGGTGCAGGAGGCAGGCTGATGACTCCATTGTTCATGGTGCAGGAGGCAGGCTGATGACTCCATTGTTCATGGTGCAGGAGGCAGGCTGGTTACTCCATTGTTCATGGTGCAGGAGGCAGGCTGATGACTCCATTGTTCGTGGTGCAGGAGGCAGGCTGGTTATTCCATTGTTCATGGTGCAGGAGGCAGGGTGGTCACTCCATTGTTCACGGTGCAGGAGGCAGGCTGGTCACTCCATTGTTCATAGTGCAGGAGGCAGGCTGGTTACTCCATTGTTCACAGTGCAGGAGGCAGGCTGGTCACTCCATTGTTCATAGTGCAGGAGGCAGGCTGGTTACTCCATTGTTCACGGTGCAGGAGGCAGGCTGGTTACTCCATTGTTCATGGTGCAGGAGGCAGGCTGGTTACTCCATTGTTCACAGTGCAGGAGGCAGGCTGATGACTCCATTGTTCACGGTGCAGGAGGCAGGCTGATGACTCCATTGTTCACGGTGCAGGAGGCAGGCTGATGACTCCATTGTTCACGGTGCAGGAGGCAGGCTGGTTACTCCATTGTTCATGGTGCAGGAGGCAGGTTGGTTACTCCATTGTTCACGGTGCAGGAGGCAGGCTGATGACTCCATTGTTCATGGTGCAGGAGGCAGGCTGATTACTCCATTGTTCACGGTGCAGGAGGTAGGCTGATGACTCCATTGTTCACGGTGCAGGAGGTAGGCTGGTTACTCCATTGTTCACGGTGCAGGAGGCAGGCTGGTTACTCCATTGTTCACAGTGCAGGAGGCAGGCTGATGACTCCATTGTTCATGGTGCAGGAGGCAGGCTAATCACTCCATTGTTCACAGTGCAGGAGGCAGGCTGATGACTCCATTGTTCATGGTGCAGGAGGCAGGCTAATCACTCCATTGTTCACGGTGTAGGAGCCAGGCTAACCGTAATTTACAAAAAAACTCAATATTTTTAGCTCCTGCCATATTGCATTGCTACGGAACAAATCACTTGAACTCCGAACCTTTCTGATATTCGTAAAAAAAACAAGAGTAATCCCAGTCCATAAAATTGGTACCTCACTGAAGTCAACAATTTCAGACCAATATTAATTCTGCCAACCGTGTTGAAAATATTTCAAAAGTAAGTTTTGTTAGATAGGTATAGAGCTTCAAGCAGCTCTACTCCTATCTAGTAAACCATAATACACTTAGCTTTTGCCAGTATGGCTTCAGAACCCCATAAAAGTACCAATGACGGTCTAATTAGTATGAGTTACTTGATACCTGCAGCTCTTGACAAAAATGAGTACTCAGTAGGTTTATTTGTTGACGTTCGTAAGGCTTTTGGCACCGTTAACCACATTCTTCTTAAATTACAACATGTCGTAGTCAGAAGTCACTCCTTCCCATACCTGCAATCTGACCTCGGTGACAGGCTCCAGTATCTCTGTGAATGATGCTACTTCTCCCACGCTACCCATCAACATTGATGTTCCACAGGGCAGTATACTTGGTAGTCTCCTCTTTCTCATTTACGTTAATGATCTTCCAAATTTCTCTCAACACCTGAAGCCAATACTATTTGCTGATGACACAACCTTTATTTCCTTTAGTCCTATCCCTCTTATTATGAACGACACAGTGAATACTAAACTAAAAATTGTCTAAACAGATCAAACTCACCCTTAACATTGATAAAACCTATATTATGTTTAGTAATAAATAAACTGATCAAATTAATGTAAGAATTAACAACATCCAAATTAGCAACAGAGTAGATGGTAAATATCTTGGTTTCTCATTAATAACAAGTTAAATTTCCACGTCCATACAATAAATAGAACCAAAACATTTTAAAACCATTGGCATTCTTACTAGAATCAGACATTATGTACCTTGTTCTGCCTTGGCAACGCTTAATTATTCTCTCATCTTTCCTTATTTTAATTATGGTATCTGTGCTGGGGGGGGGGGGTTCTACTACCAAAAATTATCTACAATTCCTAATTACTCAACACAAATCAGAAATTAACACAATAACAAACTCAAGCCCTTGAAATATTTGAATATGTTAAGTATTACGTCACTACACATCCTCTCAAGGTACTGTATCTGTATAAAACACTGAACTGCAATACTAATCCTGACCACAAACACTTCATGGAGGGCTGTAACAGAACCCATTGGCACCTCACTAGAAACATGTATCTATTTCATATTCCAAGAGTGCAGCTATACCAAGAATAAATGCACTGCAAATCAAGCGTTCCAAAATATGGTTTGGCCTATCTAATCACATCAAAGACTGTCCTTCTCTCAACCAGTTTAAAGGAAAAACTAAGAACTACCTGATAAACTCTAAGTAAGCTTCCTTACTTCTTAAATGTCAACCTGTTATTGAACATTAATTACCGAACCTGTACTACTGCTGTTATCTGTGCTGGATGCTTGTCCTCTTCCTTATGTTTCATTTTTCCTCTCCCAACCCCACCTCTTCTCCTTTCTGATTATTTCCCTCCGACTTTTTACAATTGTTCATTATTCTTTCAGATGTCTTCTTCTGTTTTGACGCTCACGTGTTTGGGGTGCACACTCTCACCCGTAAAACTGACGTTGTCGAGTGAGGGGGAAGCTTTTAATGTCAATCTTTCACTTCGTAGTTTAGCCGGATCTCGACGGTCTGACGGTTTTTAAGGTGGTGATTGCAGGGTGTATACCCATGATGCACTTCTGGGTGCCCTCGTTATGTCGGGTGTCCTATCCTCTAATTGTGGCTCCATGGGGGCCTAATTCACGAATGAAAGTTTCACCTGTTCGTTTACATGCTAATATCTGACCCTCTTTTATCTTCTCAGACTCGTGGGGTGGGCGACCTGGCCCCCAAGTCGGACTGTGCTGGTAGGCTGGGCTCAGTAGCCCCCTACTACATTGGGCCCAAATCAAACTGCTTCTTTGACTTTCCCGACTACCCCTCTCAGTTGTCTCTGTTCTCTACCTGCTCTCTCTGCTCCCATCCCACCTCTGTGGCAGGGTTGAGCCCCAATACTAGGGGTGCTCGGCGCCATCACCTCCACAGTCGCATGCGCATGATTCCTTCCGGTTCCAGTATGTTTCAAGCATTGTTTGGTCCTGCTTCATGGACTAAGTATTTTGATCTTAGGTATATTGATTCTACATGTCATGATGATTTATTCATCCATAAACACCTAGTTGATTCGGTGGATACCTTTGTCACTTTTAACTCCACCCGTACTGGTACACGTGCCGTTGCAACCCCCTTCTCAAGAACCAGCTGACCATTTAGCCTCGTTGTCCTGCATTGGGGAGACCCCTGTTCGGATTTCCAAAAATGCCCGGTTAAATGTCAGCATTGTCACAGTTATTCTCCCGCAGCATGTTGCAACTGGTGATAGGGAACTGAAAGACTGCTACGAGGATATTAAACACATCCTTGAAGCCCAAGGCTTATATCCTTTAGATTGATACGTTCACTCGACCCCCCTCGTAGTCGTCGTCGACAGCCTTTTCATGCAGTGAAGATCACTTTTGATAGCAGGTCCCTATATCTTCCGTAATTCTTGTTGGTGCTAGATGTACATCCCCTCTCCTCGCCTCTGCAATAGGTGCTGGAAACTTGGGCATAGTCTCTTCAAATGCACACGTACGGTATCTCTATGCCTCGTGTGTGGAGCCTCGGGTGATTCTAAAACTGAGTGCTCTTCTTCCCAAGCTCACTGCATCAATTATGGTGACGCCCACCCTACCTTCTCCCGTGCATTTGTGCACTACATATTTGAGAAAGCCATCTTCAATATGAAACATCGCGATCATTTATCTTTTCCTGTGGCGAGACACCAAGTTCGTGTCTTCCCTCATTCTCTGGCATATATTATGCTCGTGTGTTACATTCTCCCTCTCCTTGCCCTCTCCCACTGTCTCAGTTTTGCAATCGTTTCCAGGCGTTGGACCTGGACACCTCCTCCACCACCTCGCCTGCTCCTTTGAGCTCTGAACCAGAGAGTCTTTCTCCTGGTTCTCCATCTGGCGTTTCCTTCCTTCCTTCCTAGTCATCCATGTCTCTTGTACCCTTTTTCCCATCTCGCCCCAATCCTTCTTCTCTTCTCGTAAGCCTGGCTCCTCTCCTTCTTCCTTCCCTGCAGGTAAGAAGGCATCACTCTCATCCCCACCTTCCGACTCTAATTCCATCCCTGCATCCTTTCCCATTTCAATGGCAGATTCACCTGTCCCAGCTATGGAGGTTTCCTTGGTCCTCGATTCTCTCTCGGATGCTGTCCTTGATGAGGTGTGCTTCCCTGTTTTTGTCCCCCACTCACTCTGATTCCCTTCACCGCCCCTCTGCGGCGCCTCCTTACACTCCGGAGTTTGTCAGTTCACCTTTGGTTCATCCAGCCACTTCCTTGACTCCATTGTCCTTGCTAGAGATACCTATATGCCCCTTAATCCCGACTTCACTGATCCTGATATTCTTTAGTATACTGTGTTCTTCTTTGCATTTGTTTCTCCCTCGTTTTCTGTTCCTGTTCTTTCTATTTTTGACTATTCTTCAATGGAATATTCGTGGATTTTATGCCAACTTCCATGAACTTCTGAACTTCTGATTCAACTTCTGAACTTCTGATTCAACTTCTGAACTTCTGATTCAACTTCTGAACTTCTGCTTCAACTTCTGAACTTCTGATTCAACTTCTGAACTTCTGATTGAACATTTGAACTTCTGTAAACTTCTGATCACGCAGTTTTCACTGGTTTGTGTTTGTCTCCAGGAGCTGATGGTTGGCGCTCGTCCTGGTCACTTCCATGATTATTACTTTCTCCCCCCCCCCCTCCCTCTCTTCAGCTTTTGCTGGGGTCATGCCTCTACTGCTCTCTTGATACATCTTGACATTCCCTTTGTCCCTCTACTTTTTCAGTCGCTCATTCAGTGTTCTCGGGCCCGTATCTTTGTGAGTAAATGGTATACAGTCTTTTACATTTATCTCCCCCCCAAATGTTCCACTTTCTTTTCCTGATCTTAAACACCTGTTGGACTCCTTTTCATACTCTGTGCTCCTGTTGGGCAATTTTAACTGTCGGCATACTCTCTAGGGTGATGCTCTGGCAAACACCCGGGGTTGCCTTCTTGAACCATTTTTCCTCTCTTCTTCTCTGTCTCCTCTGAATTCTGGTGAATCCACTCATGTGGACTCCTGCACTCACACCCTCTCCTGTCTTGATCTTTCTCTCTGTTATTGTTGTTGTTAAAGATTTACCTACTCAGGACAAAGTGTCCATGTACCACGGGCTATAGTGAGCCCGTAATTGAGTTTGTTTATACATGATAACCTTTTTCCTGTGATATTTGGGTCTAAGTTTAAAATGGAGGAGAGGACTTCTCCTTTTTTCCTGCTTATTTATCTTGTTTTATTAACATTATCTTGGTGGCGGATGTAGATGCAGAATGCTCACTAATGAGTCCCATTCCTCAACAGCTTTTCTAATCATTGTAGTTGCGGTGGAATGTGCATCTAATGCAGCTGCTGTCGTTGGATTAATGTTGAGTTTGATGCGCAGGGGTTCAGTAGCTTCACATTCCAGTAAGTAGTGCAATAGTGGCGCCTCTGCTTCAGTTTCACAGATGTGACACTCTTTAACTATTGGGTTCATTACCTCCCAGCAGCACTTGTAACCAAGTCTGAGTCTGTGTATGGCTACTGCAATGTCTCTGGATATCTTTTTGCCAGGCTTGAAAGAGGAGTAACCAGTGGCTTGTTCGTACCATATCGCAGTGGATCTTCCTTCCGCTACTTTGGCTCTGTGGCGACTTTTGATAGTTGAGAATATTTTCTTCTTGATTTGCTCCTTTATTTGTGAGAAACTTGGAAGGTATTTGAACCTGTACCGGTAGAGCAGTGGCAGTTTTTGCTAGTGAGTCTGCCTTTTCATTACCATCTATGCCAATGTGACTTGGTATCCAATTTAGGGTGATTGACAGCCCTCGATTATGGGCATCTTTTCCTATATGTTGAATTTCTGTGAGGAGTTGTATATTATCTCTGTGCTGACTGGATAACAATGCCTGGAGCGAAGATTTAGAGTCTGTATGAATGATGACATCATGTAAATTATTCTCAATTGTATAGTTTATTGCCTCCTTCAGGGCATATAATTCTGTCTGCAATGTTGCCTGGGACCTCTGTTGTTTATAATATATATCAATGATTTAGATTCAGGTTTGAGTAGCAACATTTGCAAATTTGCCGATGATAAAAAAATCGGTAGGGAAATTAACACGGAAGAAGACTTACTATCACTTCAAGTTGATCTAAATAGGGTTTTGAAATGGTCAAAGGATTGGCAGATGCAGTTTAATGCTGATAAATGTAAAGTTTTTAGGCTAGGTAATGATGATAGAGCTACAAGATACGTGCTAGATAGTGTTGAGATTGCGAAGTCGGATTGCGAAAGGGATCTGGGAGTTATGATAAGTAAGAATTTAAAACAAAAGGATCAATGCCTGAATGTTCTTAATAAGGCGAATAGGACACTGGGATTTATTAATCGAAGCATTAGTAAGAAGACACCTGGTGTGGTTCTTCAGCTATATCTTGCCCTGGTTAGGCCCCATTTAGATTATGCAGTTCAGTTTTGGTCGCCATACTATAGAATGTATATAAATTCACTTGAACGTGTCCACCGTGGGATGACTAAGTTAATTCCCCAAATTTGAAATCTTTCATATGAAGAAAGATTAACAAAGCCTAAATTGCATTCACTGGAAAGGCGAAGAGTTAGGGGTGACATGATAAAGGTTTACAAGTGGATGAATGGACATAACAAAGGCGATATTAATAGGGTATTAAAAGTATCAACACAAGGCAGAACACGAAACAATGGGTATAAATTGGATAAGTTTAGATTTAGGAAAGACTTGGGTAAATACTGGTTCAGTAACAGGGTTGTTGATTTGTGGAACCAATTGCCGCGTAACATTGTGGAGGTGGGGTCCCTCGATTGTTTCAAGCACGGGTTGGACAAGTATATGAGTGGGATTGGGTGGTTATAGATAGGAGCTGCCTCGTATGGGCCAATAGGCCTTCTGCAGTTACCGTTGTTCTTATAAGAACATAAGAACAAAGGTAACTGCAGAAGGCCTATTGGCCCATACGAGGCAGCTCCTATTTATAACCACCCAATCCCACTCATATACATGTCCAACCCGTGCTTGAAACAATCGAGGGACCCCACCTCCACAATGTTACGCGGCAATTGGTTCCACAAATCAACAACCCTGTTACTGAACCAGTATTTACCCAAGTCTTTCCTAAATCTAAACTTATCCAATTTATACCCATTGTTTCGTGTTCTGTCTTGTGTTGATACTTTTAATACCCTATTAATATCCCCTTTGTTATGTCCATTCACCCACTTGTAAACCTCTATCATATCACCCCTAACTCTTCGCCTTTCCAGTGAATGCAACTTAAGCTTTGTTAATCTTTTTTCATATGAAAGATTATGTTCTTATGTTCTTATGGCGCTGTTTTTCAAAAAAGCATGTTTTTCCTCTCACAGGTGAGGCATGTATATAGTAGGTATATAAAAACACGCGGCTATTCGAATGCAACGTTGTGTCAAAATTTCAAAGCAATCGATAAAGAGGTTTTTCATGAAAAACACAGCTTTTTAGAGAAAGCATGTTTTTTCCCGTCACAGACGTGACATCTATAAAGTATGCATATAAAAACACGCTCGGATGGAAATGGAACGTTGTGTCAAAATTTCAAAGCAATCGGTGAAGAACTTTCGGAGATTAGGGGTTTTGAACAAACGAACATTTACATTTTTATTTATATAGATATATATGCGAAAAAGTTTGAATGGTCCCCAAGCATATATGCAAATGAAAACTCCACACCCCCAGAAGTGACTCGAACCCGGACCTCCAGACAACATTGCAACTGGTGTCTGGTCTGCTCCTGGAGGTCCGTGTCTGAGTCACTTTTGGGGGGTGGAGTTTTTATTTGCATATATGCTTGGGGACCATTCAAGCTTGTTCGCATTTCTGTTGCTCACGTGGCCCCACTAAAATGAAGTGATCTGATTCCCCATCTTCATGATTTTATCAAATCATCATCTGATTTTATAAAATACCATGCCCAAGATTACCATCAGAGCGCCGGCGGGATGATGGGGAAATAGCCTCGGCTACAATCATCTTTTGTCCGGTCGTGATGATTGAGCGGTTAAGGTCTCCTGTACACCAGTTGCATAGTGCTCCTGTCAGTATGGGTTCGATTCACTTCTTGGGTCTGGAGTTTACAGTTGCATATACGCCTGGGGAACATTCAGGCTCGTTCGCTTATATATATACATATATTTATATGCGAACAAGCCTGAATGGTCCCCAGGACTATATGCAACTGAAAACCCACACCCCAGAAGTGACTCGAACCCATACTCCCAGGAGCAACACAACTGGTAAATACCGGACACCTTAATCCGCTTGACCATCACGACCGGACATAAGGAAGTGATAGCCGAAGCTATTTGAACCACTTTCCCGCCGGCACTCGGATGGTAATCTTGAGCATAGCATTTTATCAAATCACCTCATTCTTTAGGGCACACGTGAGGAACACAAATGCGAACAAGCCTCAATGGTCCCCAGGACTATATGCAACTGAAAACTCACACCCCAGAATGGTCCTGGAGACCATTCAGGCCATTGTGTTCCTCACGTTTGCTCCAAAGAATGAGATGATTTGATAAAATGCTATGCCCAAGATTACCATCCGAGTGCTGGCGGGGAAGTGGTTCAAATGGCTTCAGCTATCACTTCCTTATGTCCGGTCGTGATGGTCAAGCGGATTAAGGCGTCCTGTAGTTACCAGTTGTGTTGCTCCTGGGAGTGTATATATATATATATATATATATATATATATATATATATATATATATATATATATATATATATATATATATATATATATATATATATATATATATATATATATATATATATATATATATATATATATAATCAGTGTCAGACCACGAAGAATGGATTAAGACAGGAATTTACTTTATTACTTTCATGTTTAATAATACATTTTCAGATGGAAGATTTAATAATACATCTTTCTTCTCAAGATGTATTATTAAATACGAACGTACTTAATAAATTTCCTGTCTCTATCCTTCCTTCCTTCCTTCGTGGTCTGACATTGCGAATATATATTATAAAGTTGCTTGTGGAGGAAGAGTTGCAGAATGTAAGTGATATACGTTACTTACGTTGTTGAGTAACGTTGCTGGGTTGACGTAGAAGGTGCCGGGAGTTACTCGATCAGCTGAACCCTTCATCGTCTCGTCTTTCTCACACTCTGCCGGAGAACATTGGTGGTGAGAGGTGAGGCAGGAGAGAACATAATCTTTCTCACACTCTGCCGGAGAACATTGGTGGTGAGAGGTGAGGCAGGAGAGAACATAATCTTTCTCACACTCTGCTGGAGAACATTGGTGGTGAGAGGTGAGGCAGGAGAGAACATAATCTTTCTCACACTCTGCTGGAGAACATTGGTGGTGAGAGGTGAGGCAGGAGAGAACATAATCTTTCTCACACTCTGCTGGAGAACATAGGTGGTGAGAGGTGAGGCAGGAGAGAACATAATCTTTCTCACACTCTGCTGGAGAACATAGGTGGTGAGAGGTGAGGCAGGAGAGAACATAATCTTTCTCACACTCTGCTGGAGAACATAGGTAGTGAGAGGTGAGGCAGGAGAGAACATAATCTTTCTCACACTCTGCTGGAGAACATAGGTGGTGAGAGGTGAGGCAGGAGAGAAAGTACTGTTAGTAGGACTTAAAGGGTGAGCGTTGCTGAGAAATCTTACGTCAGAGTTATAAAGGAAAAATGGAGTGTCTTTGGTAACTGACATCACTGAGGAAAGGTGTTAAGGAGGGAGTGGAGAACGAATCATCTTACTGGGAGCGGTAGTCAGAGTTTGGAGATATTCAATCTATGTTCTTAAAGAGAATGTGCTTGTTTCTTAGTTTGTCCAAAGTTGGAGGGCAGACGTTGGGAGGTAGACTTACCCCTACCCCATCCCGTGCCATCATCGCCCTCTACTCCCAGACCCGAAAACCTCCCCCAAAGCTTTTCGCCTTCTTCCCCCCTCAAATTCCGGACTCTGTCATCCACCCATCCATATCCTCCCTTGATTCCCACACATCCCAGATCCTCCTTTCCCCCTCCCCCCACCCGCCATTCCACGGGCATCAAAGAAATTGAGACTGGGCAAAAGAGAGCTTCAGAGTAATATACTCAAACTTACATGAGATTACAAACACAAGTGCACTTGGGGAAAGAGCACAATTGGAAAATACAGATATAATAGCACTCACTGAAACAAATCTTTCCGATATCATAACAAATGCAATGTTTCGCCAGGACTACATGATAAGAAGAAAAGAGAGGGAAGGAAGGGGAGGAGGCAGAGTAGCACTATTGATGAGAAAGGAATGGAATTTCAAGGAGATGGTTATCCCGGTCTGTGAGGGATTCAGAGACTACATAACGGGTACCAAGAGACTACATAACAGGGACCAAGAGTACTAGTAACTGTGATATAAAGCCCTTTACCAAATGACAAAAGACCCAGGGAAGAGTATGACAGGAATTAAATGGCAGTTAATACTATAATTGAAAAGGCAGCCTCAGCCATCTGTATAAATCGATCGTGTCTTCATAGACATCAACCACAGGAAGATAAACTGAGAGAACAAGTAACCACATGGGAAACATAGAGAGCTAAAGTATTGCACGTGGCAACAAGAAACCTTTTAAGCCAACATGTCAAGAGACGACAAGAATGTGAGGCAACGATGAACCAGCGAGACTCGACCTGGTCTTCACTCTTAACGACTCAGACATAAGGGAAACCAACTTCGAAGCCCCCATGTGAATGAGCGATCACAGTGTTCTGATATTTGAGCCTCTGGTAAAAGTATGGTTAACGTACTCAAGGAAGGGACCAGAAAATAAAAGGCTGCCATTGCTAAAGGAAAACATTCCAAATGACTCAGCCCAAAAAAGGGAAAGGGAAAGGGAAAGGGAAAGGGAAAGGGAAAGGGCGATAAGAACATTCCTAATAGATATAACACAGGTGACAACTCAGAGGAAACGCGGCTAAAAACATGATGAACTACATCATGCTGAAACGGCCAGGAGATAAGTTTACTAAAAGTTGTTCAATGTCAACCAATATTTTTTTACTATTCGTATAGGAAAAGGGCTGCAATTGTTCCAAGTTTCAGTACTGCAGCCTAAATAGAAAAGGAGATTTAATATTTTGTGTGTTTTTTCAATGAATATTACACATTTTCAAGTGTTTATATACAACCACACGTTTCAGATATAAACATTCTATGACAATTTTCTGACACATTAGCATACAATAAAGGATCTGTAGTCGGGGATTTTCCAAAACATGTTTAGTCTTCCTAATACAAATAGTAAAATTCCCCCCTTCCCCCCCCCCCCCCCAAAAAAAAAAAATATGCAAATGTAACATGTTTATTGCTATTATAAAATCAATAAATAAACTTAGGAAAAACACTGACTACAGATTATAGAAACATACTTTCCTCATATAAGGTGAACGTTTCATGTAAATTGAATAAAAAGTGAGAGTTATATGAACGTTTATGTTACTTGAAATAAATAAATAAAAAATAAAGTCCAAGGTGCTGCCATCTGTGGCTGAGGTTGACATCAACCAATTTCCTGGCCTCCTTGGCAACCTTACATATAGGTTTACGTGCCGTCAGGTGTATAAGTTTCATGCAAATCGTCCACTAAACAAATAAGAAAAAAATTGAAAAAAGAAAAAAAAATTAACTAAATTTACTTTAATAAAACTATATTTTTTTAATAAATGATATTGTGATAGCTGAGAATCAAAGACATGGTTTCAGTTGATACATGTGTATGATAATCGTTTTTGACCATTTTTGAAAATTTTTGACACCTACTTCAATTTTTTTAACCTTCCTATTTACGCTACGATGCTGAAACTTGGACCAGATGAAACCCTTTTCATTTACAACTCGTCAGAAAAGTTTGGTTGAAATCGAACCAGTTTTCATTTTTGGCATATTTGATTCTCTTGGCCTCTGAAGTGTCTGGAGGCAGCGGTCCAAAAGTTCAAAAAGTCCAAAAGGGACTTTAGTCCCAGTCCAAAAGGAAAAAAATTGTAGATGAGAAACACATGGTTTAATCAGGAATGTATGGTGGGAAACAACTAAGTACAAGGGCATGCATAAACTAAAGAAATAACAGGACACCAGAGAGCAGAGAAATACACCAGAGGGCCGGGAATGAGTAACTCAGGGTGAGAAGAGAGAGGCACAAAGACAGCAAAAATGGCATAACAAATAAGGCAAAGACTCAGCCAGTTAGTCTAGGGATGTAGGAAGTCTACCACCACACTATAGCATCACAGACAACAGCCACCACCACACTATAGCATCACAGACAACAGCCACCACCACACTATAGCATCACAGCCACCACCACCACCACACTATAGCACCACAGACAACAGCCACCACCACACTATAGCATCACAGACAACAGCCACCACCACACTATAGCATCACAGACAACAGCCACCACCACACTATAGCACTACAGACAACAGCCACCACCACACTATAGCACCACAGACAACAGCCACCATCACACTATAGCATCACAGACAACAGCCACCATCACCACACTATAGCATCACAGACAACAGCCATCACCACACTATAGCATCACAGACAACAGCCACCACCACACTATAGCATCACAGACAACAGCCACCATCACACTATAGCATCACAGACAACAGCCACCATCACCACAATATAGCATCACAGACAACAGCCACCATCACACTATAGCATCACAGACAACAGCCACCATCACACTATAGCATCACAGACAACAGCCACCATCACCACACTATAGCATCACAGACAACAGCCACCATCACCACACTATAGCATCACAGACAACAACCACCATCACCACACTATAGCATCACAGACAACAGCCACCATCACACTATAGCATCACAGACAACAGCCATCACCACACTATAGCATCACAGACAACAGCCACCACCACACTATAGCATCACAGACAACAGCCACCATCACACTATAGCATCACAGACAACAGCCACCATCACCACACTATAGCATCACAGACAACAGCCACCATCACACTATAGCATCACAGACAACAGCCACCATCACACTATAGCATCACAGACAACAGCCACCATCACCACACTATAGCATCACAGACAACAGCCACCATCACCACACTATAGCATCACAGACAACAACCACCATCACCACACTATAGCATCACAGACAACAGCCACCATCACACTATAGCATCACAGACAACAGCCACCATCACACTATAGCATCACAGACAACAGCCACCATCACCACACTATAGCATCACAGACAACAACCACCATCACCACACTATAGCATCACAGACAACAACCACCATCACCACACTATAGCATCACAGACAACAGCCACCATCACACTATAGCATCACAGACAACAGCCACCATCACACTATAGCATCACAGACAACAGCCACCATCACCACACTATAGCATCACAGACAACAACCACCATCACCACACTATAGCATCACAGACAACAGCCACCACCACACTATAGCATCACAGACAACAGCCACCATCACCACACTATAGCATCACAGACAACAGCCACCACCACACTATAGCATCACAGACAACAGATACCACCACACTATAGCATCACAGACAACAGCCACCATCACCACACTATAGCATCACAGACAACAGCCACCATCACCACACTATAGCATCACAGACAACAGCCACCACCACCACACTATAGCATCACAGACAACAGCCACCATCACCACACTATAGCATCACAGACAACAGCCACCATCACCACACTATAGCATCACAGACAACAGCCACCACCACACTATAGCATCACAGACACAGCCACCACCACATATAGCATCACAGACAACAGCCACCACACTATAGCATCACAGACAACAGCCACCACCACACTATAGCATCACAGACAACAGCCACCACCACACTATAGCATCACAGACAACAGCCACCATCACCACACTATAGCATCACAGACAACAGCCACCACCACACTATAGCATCACAGACAACAGCCACCATCACCACACTATAGCATCACAGACAACAGTCACCACCACACTATAGCATCACAGACAACAGCCACCACCACACTATAGCATCACAGACAACAGCCACCATCACACTATAGCATCACAGACAACAGCCACCATCACCACACTATAGCACCACAGACAACAGCCACCACCACACTATAGCATCACAGACAACAGCCACCACCACCACACTATAGCATCACAGACAACAGCCACCACCACACTATAGCATCACAGACAACAGCCACCATCACCACACTATAGCATCACAGACAACAGCCACCATCACCACACTATAGCATCACAGACAACAGCCACCACCACCACCACACTCTAGCATCACAGACAACAGCCACCACCACCACCACACTCTAGCATCACAGACAACAGCCACCACCACCACCACACTCTAGCATCACAGACAACAGCCACTACCACCACCACACTCTAGCATCACAGACAACAGCCACCACCATAACACTCTGGCATCACAGACAACAGCCACCACCACACTCTAGCATCATAGACAACAGCCACCACAACCACACTCTGGCATCACAGACAGCAGCCACCACCACCACCACCACACTCCAGCATCACAGACAACCGCCGCCACCACACTCCAGCATCACAGACAACAGCCACCATCACACTCTAGCATCACAGACAACAGCCACCACCACCACACTCTAGCATCACAGACAACAGCCACCACCACACTCCAGCATCACAGACAACAGCCTCCACCACACTCCAGCATCACAGACAACAGCCACCACCACACTCTAGCATCACAGACAACAGCCACCACCACACTCTAGCACCAGAGACAACAGCCACCACCACCACCACACTCCAGCATCACAGACAACAGCCACCACCACCACACTCTAGCATCACAGACAAACAGCCACCACCACACTCTAGCACCACAGACAACAGCCACCACCACACTCTAGCATCACAGACAACAGCCACCACCACACTCCAGCATCACAGACAACAGCCACCACCACCACCACACTCCAGCATCACAGACAACAGCCACCACCACCACCACACTCTAGCATCACAGACAACAGCCACCACCACACTCTAGCTCCACAGACAACAGCCACCACCACACTCCAGCATCACAGACAACAGCCACCACCACCACCACACTCTAGCATCACAGACAACAGCCACCACCACCACCACACTCCAGCATCACAGACAACAGCCACCACCACCACCACACTCCAGCATCACAGACAACAGCCACCACCACCACCACACTATAGCATCACAGACAACAGCCACCATCACACTATAGCATCACAGACAACAGCCACCCCCACACTATAGCATCACAGACAACAGCCACCACCACACTATAGCATCACAGACAACAGCCACAACCACCACCACACTCTAGCATCACAGACAACAGCCACTACCACCACCACACTCTAGCATCACAGACAACAGCCACCACCATAACACTCTGGCATCACAGACAACAGCCACCACCACACTCTAGCATCACAGACAACAGCCACCACAACCACACTCTGGCATCACAGACAACAGCCACCACCACCACCACCACACTCCAGCATCACAGACAACCGCCGCCACCACACTCCAGCATCACAGACAACAGCCACCACCACACTCTAGCATCACAGACAACAGCCACCACCACCACACTCTAGCATCACAGACAACAGCCACCACCACACTCCAGCATCACAGACAACAGCGCCACCACACTCCAGCATCACAGACAACAGCCACCACCACACTCTAGCATCACAGACAACAGCCACCACCACACTCTAGCACCAGAGACAACAGCCACCACCACCACCACACTCCAGCATCACAGACAACAGCCACCACCACCACACTCTAGCATCACAGACAACAGCCACCACCACACTCTAGCACCACAGACAACAGCCACCACCACACTCTAGCATCACAGACAACAGCCACCACCACACTCCAGCATCACAGACAACAGCCACCACCACCACCACACTCCAGCATCACAGACAACAGCCACCACCACCACCACACTCCAGCATCACAGACAACAGCCACCACCACACTCTAGCACCACAGACAACAGCCACCACCACACTCCAGCATCACAGACAACAGCCACCACCACCACCACACTCTAGCATCACAGACAACAGCCACCACCACCACCACACTCCAGCATCACAGACAACAGCCACCACCACCACCACACTCCAGCATCACAGACAACAGCCACCACCACCACCACACTATAGCATCACAGACAACAGCCACCATCACACTATAGCATCACAGACAACAGCCACCACCACACTATAGCATCACAGACAACAGCCACCACCACACTATAGCAACACAGACAACAGCCACCACCACACTCCAGCATCACAGACAACAGCCACCACCACCACACTCCAGCATCACAGACAACAGCCACCACCACACTCCAGCATCACAGACAACAGCCACCATCACCACACTCTAGCATCACAGACAACAGCCACCACCACCACACTCCAGCATCACAGACAACAGCCACCACCACCACACTCCAGCATCACAGACAACAGCCACCACCACCACCACACTCTAGCATCACAGACAACAGCCACCACCACACTCCATCATCACAGACAACAGCCTCCACCACACTCCAGCATCACAGACAACATCCACCACCACACTCCAGCATCACAGACAACAGCCACCACCACCACACTCCAGCATCACAGACAACAGCCACCACCACCACACTCCAGCATCACAGACAACAGCCACCACCACCACACTCCAGCATCACAGACAACAGCCACCACCACAACACTCCAGCATCACAGACAACAGCCACCACCACCACACTCCAGCATCACAGACAACAGCCACCACCACCACCACACTCCAGCATCACAGACAACAGCCACCACCACACTCTAGCATCACAGACAACAGCCACCACCACACTCTAGCACCAGAGACAACAGCCACCACCACCACCACACTCCAGCATCACAGACAACAGCCACCACCACCACACTCTAGCATCACAGACAACAGCCACCACCACACTCTAGCACCACAGACAACAGCCACCAACACCACCACACTCCAGCATCACAGACAACAGCCACCACCACCACCACACTCTAGCATCACAGACAACAGCCACCACCACACTCTAGCACCACAGACAACAGCCACCACCACACTCCAGCATCACAGACAACAGCCACCACCACCACCACACTCTAGCATCACAGACAACAGCCACCACCACCACCACACTCCAGCATCACAGACAACAGCCACCACCACCACCACACTCCAGCATCACAGACAACAGCCACCACCACCACCACACTATAGCATCACAGACAACAGCCACCATCACACTATAGCATCACAGACAACAGCCACCACCACACTATAGCATCACAGACAACAGCCACCACCACACTATAGCATCACAGACAACAGCCACCACCACACTCCAGCATCACAGACAACAGCCACCACCACCACACTCCAGCATCACAGACAACAGCCACCACCACACTCCAGCATCACAGACAACAGCCTCCACCACCACACTCCAGCATCACAGACAACAGCCACCACCACCACACTCCAGCATCACAGACAACAGCCACCACCACCACACTCCAGCATCACAGACAACAGCCACCACCACCACCACACTCTAGCATCACAGACAACAGCCACCACCACACTCCAGCATCACAGACAACATCCACCACCACACTCCAGCATCACAGACAGCAGCCACCACCACCACACTCCAGCATCACAGACAACAGCCACCACCACCACACTCCAGCATCACAGACAACAGCCACCACCACCACACTCCAGCATCACAGACAACAGCCACCACCACCACACTCCAGCATCACAGACAACAGCCACCACCACCACCACACTCCAGCATCACAGACAACAGCCACCACCACACTCTAGCATCACAGACAACATCCACCACCACACTCCAGCATCACAGACAACAGCCATCACCACCACACTCCAGCATCACAGACAACAGCCACCACCACCACACTCCAGCATCACAGACAACAGCCACCACCACCACACTCCAGCATCACAGACAACAGCCACCACCACCACACTCCAGCATCACAGACAACAGCCACCACCACCACACTCCAGCATCACAGACAACAGCCACCACCACCACCACACTCCAGCACCACAGACAACAGCCACCACCACACTCTAGCATCACAGACAACAGCCACCACCACACTCTAGCACCAGAGACAACAGCCACCACCACCACCACACTCCAGCATCACAGACAACAGCCACCACCACCACACTCTAGCATCACAGACATCAGCCAGAACCACACTCTAGCACCACAGACAACAGCCACCACCACCACCACACTCCAGCATCACAGACAACAGCCACCACCACCACCACCACACTCTAGCATCACAGACAACAGCCACCACCACACTCTAGCACCACAGACAACAGCCACCACCACACTCCAGCATCACAGACAACAGCCACCACCACCACCACACTCTAGCATCACAGACAACAGCCACCACCACCACCACACTCCAGCATCACAGACAACAGCCACCACCACCACCACACTCCAGCATCACAGACAACAGCCACCACCACCACCACACTATAGCATCACAGACAACAGCCACCATCACACTATAGCATCACAGACAATAGCCACCACCACACTATAGCATCACAGACAACAGCCACCACCACACTCCAGCATCACAGACAACAGCCACCACCACACTCCAGCATCACAGACAACAGCCACCACCACCACACTCCAGCATCACAGACAACAGCCACCACCACACTCCAGCATCACAGACAACAGCCACCACCACCACACTCCAGCATCACAGACAACAGCCACCACCACCACACTCCAGCATCACAGACAACAGCCACCACCACCACACTCCAGCATCACAGACAACAGCCACCACCACCACCACACTCTAGCATCACAGACAACAGCCACCACCACACTCCAGCATCACAGACAACAGCCTCCACCACACTCCAGCATCACAGACAACATCCACCACCACACTCCAGCATCACAGACAACAGCCACCACCACCACACTCCAGCATCACAGACAACAGCCACCACCACCACACTCCAGCATCACAGACAACAGCCACCACCACCACACTCCAGCATCACAGACAACAGCCACCACCACCACACTCCAGCATCACAGACAACAGCCACCACCACCACCACACTCCAACATCACAGACAACAGCCACCACCACACTGTAGCATCACAGACAACATCCACCACCACACTCCAGCATCACAGACAACAGCCACCACCACACTCTAGCATCACAGACAACAGCCACCACCACACTATAGCATCACAGACAACAGCCACCACCACACTATAGCATCACAGACAACAGCCACCACCACACTATAGCATCACAGACAACAACCACCACCACACTATAGCATCACAGACAACAACCACCACCACACTATAGCATCACAGACAACAGCCACCACCACACTATAGCATCACAGACAACAGCCACCATCACACTCCAGCATCACAGACAACAGCCACCACCACACTCTGGTATCACAGACAACAGTCACCATCACACTCTGGCATCACAGACAACAGCCACCACCACACTCTGGCATCACAGACAACAGCCACCACCACCACACTATAGCATCACAGACAACAGTCACCATCACACTCCAGCATCACAGACAACAGCCACCACCACACTATAGCATCACAGACAACAGCCACCACCACACTATAGCATCACAGACAACAGCCACCACCACACTCTAGCACTACAGACAACAGCCACCACCACACTCTAGCATCACAGACAACAGCCACCATCACACTCTGGCATCACAGACAACAGCCACCACCACCACACTATAGCATCACAGACAACAGCCACCACCACACTATAGCATCACAGAAAACAGCCACCACCACACTATAGCATCACAGACAACAGCCACCACCACCACACTATAGCATCACAGACAACAGCCACCATCACACTATAGCATCACAGACAACAGCCACCACCACACTATAGCATCACAGACAACAGCCACCACCACACTATAGCATCACAGACAACAGCCACCACCACCACACTATAGCATCACAGACAACAGTCACCATCACACTATAGCATCACAGACAACAGCCACCACCACACTATAGCATCACAGACAACAGCCACCATCACACTCTGGCATCACAGACAACAGCCACCACCACCACACTATAGCATCACAGACAACAGCCACCATCACACTCCAGCATCACAGACAACAGCCACCACCACACTATAGCATCACAGACAACAACCACCATCACACTCCAGCATCACAGACAACAGCCACTACCACACTATAGCATCACAGACAACAGCCACCACCACACTATAGCATCACAGACAACAGCCACCACCACCACACTATAGCATCACAGACAACAGCCACCACCACACTCCAGCATCACAGACAACAGCCACCACCACACTCCAGCATCACAGACAACAGCCACCACCACACTCCAGCATCACAGACAACAGCCACCACCACACTCTGGCATCACAGACAACAGCCACCACCACACTCTGGCATCACAGACAACAGCCACCACCACACTCTGGCATCACAGACAACAGCCACCACCACACTCTAGCATCACAGACAACAGCCACCACCACACTCTGGCATCACAGACAACAGCCACCACCACACTCCAGCATCACAGACAACAGCCACCACCACACTCCAGCATCACAGACAACAGCCACCACCACACTCCAGCATCACAGACAACAGCCACCACCACACTCCAGCATCACAGACAACAGCCACCACCACACTCCAGCATCACAGACAACAGCCACCACCACACTCCAGAATCACAGACAACAGCCACCACCACACTCCAGCATCACAGACAACAGCCACCACCACACTCCAGCATCACAGACAACAGCCACCACCACACTCCAGCATCACAGACAACAACCACCACCACACTCCAGCATCACAGCCAACAGCCACCACCACACTCCAGCATCACAGACAACAGCCACCACCACACTCCAGCATCACAGACAACAGCCACCACCACACTCCAGCATCACAGACAACAGCCACCACCACACTCCAGCATCACAGACAACAGCCACCACCACACTCCAGCATCACAGACAACAGCCACCACCACACTCCAGCATCACAGACAACAGCCACCACCACACTCCAGCATCACAGACAACAGCCACCACCACACTCCAGCATCACAGACAACAGCCACCACCACACTCCAGCATCACAGACAACAGCCACCACCACACTCCAGCATCACAGACAACAGCCACCACCACACTCCAGCATCACAGACAACAACCACCACCACACTCTAGCATCACAGACAACAGCCACCACCACACTCTAGCATCACAGACAACAGCCACCACCACACTCTAGCATCACAGACAACAGCCACCACCACACTCTAGCATCACAGACAACAGCCACCATCACACTCTAGCATCACAGACAACAGCCACCATCACACTCTAGCATCACAGACAACAACCACCATCACACTCTAGCATCTCAGACAACAGCCACCACCACACTCCAGCATCACAGACAACAGCCACCACCACACTCCAGCATCACAGACAACAGCCACCACCACACTCCAGCATCACAGACAACAGCCACCACCACACTCCAGCATCACAGACAACAGCCACCACCACACTCCAGCATCACAGACAACAGCCACCACCACACTCCAGCATCACAGACAACAACCACCACCACACTCCAGCATCACAGACAACAGCCACCACCACACTCCAGCATCACAGACAACAGCCACCACCACACTCCAGCATCACAGACAACAGCCACCACCACACTCCAGCATCACAGACAACAGCCACCACCACACTCCAGCATCACAGACAACAGCCACCACCACACTCCAGCATCACAGACAACAACCACCACCACACTCCAGCATCACAGACAACAGCCACCACCACACTCCAGCATCACAGACAACAACCACCACCACACTCCAGCATCACAGACAACAGCCACCACCACACTCCAGCATCACAGACAACAACCATGACCACACTCCAGCATCACAGACAACAACCACCACCACACTCTAGCATCACAGACAACAGCAACCACCACACTCTAGCATCACAGACAACAGCCACCATCACACTCTAGCATCACAGACAACAGCCACCACCACACTCTAGCATCACAGACAACAGCCACCACCACACTCTAGCATCACAGACAACAGCCACCATCACACTCTAGCATCACAGACAACAGCCACCATCACACTCTAGCATCACAGACAACAGCCACCACCACACTCTAGCATCACAGACAACAGCCACCACCACACTCTAGCATCACAGACAACAGCCACCATCACACTCTAGCATCACAGACAACAGCCACCACCACACTCTAGCATCACAGACAACAGCCACCACCACACTCTAGCATCACAGACAACAGCCACCATCACACTCTAGCATCACAGACAACAACCACCACTACTCACACTCACCATCACTTCCCTGACTCACAACACACTCACCATCACTTCCCTGACTCACTACACACTCACCTTCACTTCCCTGACTCACTACACACTCACCTTCACTTCCCTGACTCACAACACACTCACCTTCACTTCCCTGACTCACAACACACTCACCTTCACATCCCTGACTCACAACACACTCACCTTCTGTTGATAAATTCCTCATCTGATAATGACACATTCCAGAACTATAAAGTAAACAACCACTTCCTTCACTTCACCAGTCACACTTTACGAACAGGTAACCTGAACTTAACGCCGCTAAACGGTAGTCAGCAGTGTATTAACGCCGCTAAACGGTAGTCAGCGGTGTATTACCGCCTCTTAACGGTTGTCAGCGGTGTATTAACGCCTCTTAACGGTTGTCAGCGGTGTATTAACGCCGCTAAACGGTAGTCAGCGGTGTATTAACGCCTCTAAACGGTAGTCAGCGGTGTATTAACGCCTCTAATAGGTAGTCAGCGGTGTATTAACGCCTCTAATAGGTAGTCAGCGGTGTATTAACGCCTCTAATAGGTAGTCAGCCGTGTATTAACAGGAGTCATCTCACAAGTCCAGCCAGAGAACTCTGGAGAAAAGCACAAGCAAAGCCTGGCAAGAGTGGCTGCGAGAGTCCACAAATAATGGCTTTGGCGAGAACGAAAACTTAGGACAGCTGAATAATTTTGCAGAACAATACGTGTCAGCAGCAGCAGCAGGAGCAGCAGGAGGAGGAGCAGCAGGAGGAGGAGCAGCAGAAGGAGCAGCAGGAGAAGGAGCAGCAGGAGGAGGAGCAGCAGAAGGAGCAGCAGAAGGAGCAGCAGGAGGAGCAGCAGGAGGAGGAGCAGCAGAAGGAGCAGCAGAAGGAGCAGCAGGAGGAGGAGCAGCAGGAGAAGGAGCAGCAGGAGAAGGAGCAGCAGGAGGAGGAGCAGCAGGAGAAGGAGCAGCAGGAGGAGGAGCAGCAGAAGGAGCAGCAGAAGGAGCAGCAGGAGGAGCAGCAGGAGGAGGAGCAGCAGAAGGAGCAGCAGAAGGAGCAGCAGGAGGAGCAGCAGGAGGAGCAGCAGCAGAAGAAGCAGCAGGAGGAGCAGCAGCAGAAGGAGCAGCAGAAGGAGCAAGAGGAGGAGCAGCAGAAGGAGCAAGAGGAGGAGCAGGAGGAAGAGCAGCAGGAGGAGCAGGAGGAAGAGCAGCAGGAGGAGCAGCAAGAGGAGCAGCAGCAGAAGGAGCAGCAGAAGGAGCCGCAGCAGAAGGAGCAGCAGGAGGAGCAGCAGCAGAAGGAGCAGCAGCAACAGAAAGAGCAGCAGGAGAAGCAACAGAAGGAGCAGGAGGAGGAACAGCAGCAGGAGGGGTATCAGGAGGAGGAGGAGGAGGAGGAGCAGAAGGAAGAGCAGCAGGAGGAGTCGCAATTGGAGCAGCAGAAGGAGTAGCAGGAAGTGCAGCAGGAGGAGGAGCAGCAAGAGCAGCAGGAGGAGGAGCAGGAGGAGCAGCAGCAGAGTTAGCCTTTAAGTTCCAAGACGGTTGGTTTATAGCCAATCATGTGGCCAGTGAGCCCATGACGTCATTCCTCAGAGCAGCGCAGTAGCTGCTTTCAAGTAGGCCGCCAGTACCACACAGACGTAGCTAAGAGTAGGACCTCAGTACCATGGTGCACTGGTTATATATTCTCTTACCACAACCAATAGAAATCTTGGTTTCTATTGGTTGAAACCAAGAAATCTTGGTTCTTTAATCTTGAAAGACTTGGACACAAGTCCAGGAAATAAGACTGTGTATCTCTTCAGACCAAAGCAAGATCCAATCAACAACCGAATAACAAGTGCAAATGTTAATAGACGCAGTGGGATACATTTTTTCTCAGCCGTAAACCCATGTGTCTACTTGCGCCGCCACAGCAAGCCAAGCCACCTGCCACAGCTACACTTGTCTGTCATCAATAATCATACCAGTCCAGGGTCCTACAATTAACCATTGCTCTAGGTCAACGTTCTCAAGTAAGGCACAATATCTAGCAACAAGTATTATTTCACCATGGAGGGGAGAGCACAGTTCCCGCGCCAGCCATTTTTTAATTTTTGACGCCCGGTGCCGCCCAACCCACTTGCCCCAGATGTTTTTTCGTCTGTACTGTTTATAACTACTGTCATTGCCTCCAAGTGTCGACTCCAGCTTCTATTGCATGTACTGCTCACTGGATGTGTTGTGCAGTTATCTGAACAATTGATGTTATCCTGTGTTTGACTAGTGACTCCACACACCGACATCATCACTGACGCGACACCGATGCTACTTATGTCCCTAGTGTTTCAGTACCCATCAGTGAACATCTATCTACGCTTCAACATACCACCTGTGCTCTTTCGCCGTTATCGCCTCAGCAACATGGCCGTCGCCTTCCCATGACGTCAGCTAAGCTTCATGACATTGCCACTTCCCGCCACTGTCGCCTCCAGATGTAAACATAGCCATCGCTTCAGCCCTCCTCGCCGTTTACCCTGGGCGCATCCGATCCCATGATCGTCGGCGCCCCTATATCAACACCAACAACATCGTTTCTCATTATACACAGAAATCACAATAAAGTGATGCATCACTGAACAAATCCTCGTCACAGCCCTTGTGGATTTGTTCACCGTTTCTCATGTTGGCCACTGTTGTATTGGATATCCTGCACCCCCGAACTAAGTAAATTATTGCCGGTATTTACCTTGCTATACAATAATAGTGTTTTAACAGGGTAATAACCCTGTATATTAACTATTGCTACCTTCAGTGACTTGATAACAGGGGAGTTGGCTGCCCACTCCACACTCGTAGCTTATTTGTGGTGTTTTGAAACAGGATTTCATTGTACATTAGTAATATTTTAAGTGGTTTCAAGTACATTCTGATCCAGTGCATTAATTAATAAATTATAGTTTTTTCCAGCAGTAGGAACAGCACTGTAGACTTATATTTTCCCCTGACCTTAATTTGAAGTTTTCTTTCAGCATTTTACATTAAGTGTTACTGTACCATGTTACCAATTTTAGTGTTCCTCAAACTATCTCTGTTTATAGTACTTTACCAATTAATTGCAACAGTTGTTATAATATTGCAAAGTAATTTTTTATTCTTTCAACAGCCCATTTTATTTAAACTTTTACAGAAGGTCAATTTTTGTTTTAAATTCTTGATGCCCTATTGCCCACATGTCTTGCATTATATGTTGATTCTTTTGTGTGCATTTTTCTGCATTGTACTAATTATTAAGCATCTTATTGTGCCACATGTTGTGTTGAATACTTGCTGAATTATTTTTCTTGAAGTTTGCAATTAATTACACCTTCCAGTTGATAATTTAATTTGTTGTGCTTAGTTTGGTTCAATTAATTACATTACTCCAATTTCAAGTCATGTTCATACCAGAGTGCATATTTAATTTACAATTTTGCTGATTTCCATTTATTTAGTTTTGCCTAACTACAGTTTAAATTTTTATTCTTGCCATTTACTTACTTGAGCCTAGTTTGATATTTTGAGTGTTGCTATTTTGTACATTCTATTCTTATGCCTAGTGTGCCTCATTATAATTTTAATTCCCAAGCACACTCTTAGTGACAATGCCTGTCACTGTTGCAACTTCTGACTCAAGTGGAGCAGTTGCTCATACCTGAATCCAGTGCTCTGTGCAGGAGATGGCTATTCCACTTTTTGCTGGATAATGTCGCTTATTGGAATAAAGGTTTAGCAAAGTTGAAGTAAAGGCCAAAGCTCATTCTTTATGGCCTTCTGATGATGATTACTTGGCAATTGCTAGGTCATTTGTTGACACCACTAATGGTGATGCACACTCTGTGGTATATGAGAAAGCCATTGTTAGCCTGCAGTCATGGCAGACTTTAAGGAATTCTTCCGCCATTACTTTGTTAACAAAGGAGACCTCGACCCATGTAGGTTAGTTAAGCAAATTGCCTGACCCCGTTATTCAACTTTTGGAAATTTTAAATATGAACAGAACAGTCATCGCTCTACCTGGAGAAAAGTTGTGTCACTCCTCTCATCACGCATAAAATTCCCATTGAACAAGGTACAATACTAATTTATGTTCCAGCATACCATTTACTGCATTCTCAGAAAGCAGAAGCTGATACACTCATAGAGGAAATGTTACAGGGTGATGTAATTGAATCAAGCAATTCACCATGAACCACTCCATTGATTCTTGTATCAAAACGAGATGGGGACATGGAGAAGGGTAATCGACTACTGGAAGCTTAGCAGAGTAACCATACCAGATCATTTCCCGCTTCCAGTCCTAAATGATTTGCTGCAAAGCATAGGTCAAAACAAAATATTTTCAACATTAGATTTGTTGCAGTGATTCTGGCAAATTCCCCTTGATGAGGAAAGTAAACAGTTGACAGCCTTTAGTACCCCTAATGGACATTTTCATTTCAAGAGAATGCCATTTGGTTTGCAAAGTAACCCAATAATCTATTCAAGGCTCATGACGAACCTATATCGTAGATTGATAGGTAGAACGCTTCTGGTGTATCTTGATGATCTCATACTCATGTTGCAAGATGTTCAAGCTCACTTCCAGAACCTTGAGAATGAACTTGCAAAGCTCACAGAAGCAAATTTAAACATAAAACTTTCAAAGTGCTGATTTTTAAAGAAGATTAAATTCATAGGTCATCCAGTCACCCATTGAGTTATTACCTTGGATGAATAAATAATTATTGCTGCCCGTGATTTTCCAACACCTCATAATGCAGAAGCCGTGAGACAGTTCACAGGTCTTGTAGGATTTTATTGTTCATTTAATGCTTGATTTTCTATTATAGCTGCTGCACTTTACAAGTTGCAAAGACAAGATGAACACTTTGCTTGGAAAGAAACTCAAGAACAGTCATTCAGAAAGCTCAAAGCAGCATTGATCTCATCACCTGTCCTTAGGTACCCAGATTTGTCTAAACCTTTTACGTTGGTCACTGATGCTAGTGATGTAGGCTTAGGTGCTGTATTACTTCAAACCGAAGGTGACGGACATCACACAATAGCTTATGCCAGCCGTACATTGTCTAAGGAAGAGAAAATTTTTAGTGCAGCAGAGCGTGAAGATCTAGCAGTTGTATGGGCTCTTAAACATTTCAGGGATACAATTTACAATTACCCAGTTCATGTTCTTACAGTTCATCTACCATTAATTCCTTTCTCCAAGAATAAGAATCCTGTCAGAAAATTTGCTAAATATTTACTTGCAATTCAAGAATTCAATTCTACATTTGGGTATATCCCAAGGAAAACAAAATGCTGTAGCTGGTGCATTTTCTCGACATGCAGCTGCAAGCCAGTTAAATTACCCAGCATTAGATACTACAGTAGTAAAGACAGAATAAAGACAAGACCCCATAAGGGCGGCTGTCACTAAGTTTTTGACTAAGCAAGATACTCGTCAGATTTACAAACCGCCAGTACCATTGAAAGAACTAGTGATGTTAGACAACTTACTGTGAAGAGTAGTAAAGCTAGGGACAGCCCTGAGGAAGGGAAGGGGAAGGGAACTATCAGAAGAAAGCGCCAAGCCATTTACGACTATATAGCACTTGGAGAGGAAATGTTGTCAGTTAGTTGTTCCCGCTGTGTTGGTACCAACTGTGTTAAAGATTATCCATGATGATCCTGCAAGTGCATATCTCGGAAAGGATCGTACACCCCAGCAAGGTCGATTGAAGTATTTTTGGCCCAAATTAGCTAAAGAGATTGCTCATTATGTAGACAGATGTTTAACGTGCTTACAACTCAAGGGACATGGCATGGGTTCTAACCCATTTCATGTGTACCCAGCGGCTAAAGCACCTTGGGAACAACTATCAATGGATTTGTTGACAAATTTTGCAGAAACAGAAAAAGGGAACAAACACTTGCTTGTAATGGATGACAATTTTTCAGGGTATTGCGAACTAGTTCCTATCCCAACAAAACAGCAGAAATTATAACCAGTGCATTCCATGACCAAATAATTTGTAGATATAGTATGCCTAAAGTAATCCTTTCAGATAATGGTCCCGAGTTCAGTAATAGTATCTTAACTAGTTTGTGTGAATTATATAACATTAAAAACTGAAGCATGATGTCATATCATCCAGCAAATAATGGGTTAGCAGAGCATACTAACAGGAAAGTGTTAGATGCCTTGAGAGTCACGTTGAATTTTGATAACAGTAACTGGGATAAGTTCATACCCTTAATTCAGTGAGCCATAAATTCTTCAATTAATGCCTCTACAGGAGACACTCCTCATGCTATTCTTTATGGTACAGATAAGACCCTTCATAAGGAATTGATCAATGTACCTCCTGCTCCCTTGTATAACCTAAATGATTTTATTCAAGTAAAGCACAGATAAATACAACTAGTATTCAAGAAAATACGAGAACACTTGTCCAAGACAACTGTAGAGTTTACCCGAGCAAGGAATGCACAAGCTAAGCCCAGTAATATAACTGTTGGATCTGAAGTAATGGTACTTAACCAACACAGGTCCGACCCTATGTTCAAGCTAACTAAGAAATTTTTGGGTCCATATAAGGTAATAGTTTTTCAAGGGTAACAAGTACAAACTTAAGAATTTGTTAACAGGAGTGTTTATAAATGAGCATCTAGACCAAACGGAGTTAGTTATCAACTAACTTTTTTTTTTTTCATCGGCCGTTTGCCGTGGCACTAAGACCTGTGTCCGCTGCGCTCTTCTCTTTTAGCTGTATTACAGCCCTCAATTACCCCAGATGATGCAGAACACCATCCACAGGCAGCTAAGTACATGGAGTCCAAGCATGTCATAACACATCCACTGTAACCAACCCAATCAACTCATTCCATCGCAATCAAAATTCAAAACAATCCTCTCCTCTGTGAGTACCAGTGCCTGCTGCCGCCTCTGCTCGCCTCCGCGCTGCCTGAAACATTTCCCACATACCATACTCAACCAACAATGTCTTTCTAAAGCAATGTTGTGCAGGGGAAAAGAACAACAAGTCTCCAAACAAGGCAACCATCCCAAACTACACCAACAATCATGTTTCGCCATCTGGGTGCTCTGGGGTCCGTGGCGGTGACACTGCTCTCCCCTCTACTCCGTCACTGAGCCAGGGGGTTATATGTCCTCTCAATCATCTCCAAATTCCTCGCTAGAATCCCACTTCTCGCAATTCAAGCGTGTTGCTGATCGCTCGCGGAATTTCCCTAACTGGGCCGAGAATCAGTGGTTCAAAAAGCTGTGTGAAGTCACTGAGGCTCAAACTACGATCTTTCAGAGCCTCCAAATTGATGATCAAGCGGGTTGCGTGGTGACCGCCGGCCGGGTCGGACGTTCCTGAGGTCTCTCCGCACTGGCTAGTGTTTAAGTTGGGTGATCGCTTGTTTGCCCTGCTGGTGGTGGTTTGCCACTGACGGGGTGACGTTTGCTTCGCCATGGGGACGTTTCGCCCTCCATTGCAGAGGACGCTGTCAGCTGGTCTGGCGTTTACGGTGCCGGTGGACCATCCATTGGTTGGTGTCGCCCTAGTAGACGTGCTGCATGTGCAGCTGTCTGACCTGGTGGGCATCCAGCTGCTTCAGGGCCACCGTGCTGTGGTCAAGTTCCGCCTCCAGGCTGCCTTTCAGGCGTTTCTCGAGCGGTGTGAGGGGCGTGTTTACCCTCTCCCTGATTCAGCTGGCTCAGTTAAGGTAGTGAATCTTAGTGTCACCTTGACGTCTGTGACGGTGCATGGTGCCCCCTTCGAATTTCAGGACGAATTTTTAACCTCCTGTTTCGAATGGTTTGGGACAGTGTTGAGTGTTCGTTGGAACAAGGTCGTTGCCGGGCACTGTGTTGGTATGCTTGACGGCTCCCGCACCCTGACGATGTCGCTGAAGGGTAGTGTACCGTCGTCGATGTCCGTGTTGGGATACACGCTCCGCTGCCAGTACCGGGGTCAACTGCGCACCTGTTATCGGTGTGGTCACGAGGGTCATCTGGCTGCTGCGTGCGACGTGGGAGCGACTGGTCGTGTGCATGTTCTTCGTGCGGAGGATTTTCCGCCCCTGTTGCGTTCGGGCGGTGTAGGTGCTGTGCCTGAGGCGCCTGCCTGCCTGTCTGCTGCTCCGCCTGTTGAGGAGAGCTCTCCGGCCTGTGCGACACGTCTAGTGCCAGCTGTGGCCCCTGGGGTTGTTCCGCCGGTGTGTGAGGGTGTCGGGCTGTCGCCTGAGCTGTGTGTAGTGAAAGGTGTCCCGGTGGAGGTTCATGTTCCGCCCCCGCCTGTGGATGTGTTACCGGCTCCCGGGGACGCGGGTTCTGCCGTTTTGGAGGGGGTGCTTCGTGGTGAGGTGCCTGCCGTGCCTGAGTGTGTTGCCTCCTGTAGTTCTGCTCTTCCCATTCCTTTGCAGAAGCGCGCGCGTCGGTGTTCTGAGGCTGTTTCCGTGGATGATGTAGACAGTGTGGGTGATGTGGCCTCTGTGGACTCTTCGGACGGTGCGGGTGTGGCCTGTGTGGATGTAACGATGGTGGCCGTGCCTGCGGAGGGGCCTGCTGGGCGTGGTGTGGTGCAGCCTGTCTCGAAGCGTTCGCGGCGGGCTCGGAGTGTCTCCCCCCTTCGTGGTGTGCCTTGGGAGGAGGTGGGGGAGTATGGTGCTCAGCTGGCGTCCCCCGCCGAGGATGATGGTGCTGTGAGGGGCTTCGACGTTGCTCCCTGTGCCCCCCCTCCTGCGTCTCCTGCTGTTGGGTCCCCGCAGTGGGGGGTTGTCCCTGATGGTCGGGACCTCGTCGTGAAGTTGCGGAAAGATGTGCGCCAGGGAGCCTCGGCTCCTGTGCCCTGTGGTGGGGTCGCTGCCGCGCCTGCAGTTCCCCCTCCTTCCTTGCCCCGGTCTGGGGGTTGCCTAGTCCCGTCTGCTGGGGTCGTGCCCTGTGAGGGTCCGGAGTTGGGCCCTTATCGGGATGCCCGGGTGCTTCCGATCCCGTGGTGCTCGTCAACCATCTGGATGTCGTCAAAGAAGGAGTTTGTTTATAGGGTGCCGGATAGGATGTCTCAGCCGAGGGTACAGCCTGATGGCCGGCTGCCCGCCGACCTGTGGGTGGTTTGGGAAGCGTACCACTTGCGCTTTCCGTACCGTAAGTTTCCGGAGAAATATTAGTTCCCGTCTTGCGCCCACCGCTACGCCGTGCCTGGATCAGCTGCCACCGTGACCATAACGCCCCGCCCCCCGGTGCGGGGAGTTTCCCTCTGACGTTCGCCTCTGTTTTCGTCGCCACTCCTCTCTCTACGGCCCATCACGTCTACCGCTTTTGACTTTCTTCTCCTCTTTACCATCAACGCGTCTCCTTACATCTGTCCTGGTGCAGTCATCGGGAGGGTTACCCCTTCATGCAAACTGCACCTATTCTCAAGAAGAAGAAGATGATCAAGCAAACCGTGCAAACCTACATAAATAGCAACAAGAAATAATCTTTCTCCTGCTAGGATGTTAGAACTTGTCAAACCAGCCAAGAGTAACTCTTGTAGGATATAAATGATCTCCTTGAGAAAAATAAGCGTCTGAAAAGTAATGAATCCATCAAAAAACAAGAGGAACCTCTCAACAAAATGAATGTATGTATCAGTACTTTAACCGCCCCAACACTCTATCTCCCAGGATGAACAAGACCAGCAAAAGCTGCTTGACTCTGTTGTTGTGTTGTCTCCATCCATTTCTGTGGAAAGTGAAGGTGAGAAGTGTATTGATATAGTACATGCTCTCATAAAAGACGAACTGCGTTGTAATCTAAACAAAACTGACATAATTGCTGCCTACAGAGTAGGCAAAAAGAATCCCTCAGGACAAAACCAGATAAAAATTCGCCTCAAGCTAGCTACCAAGTCCATAAAATCTGATCTTGTCCTGTCAGCAGTATCCTCACGAAAGGAGATTTACATCAACAAGTGCTTAACTATAAAAAGACTGAAACTCCTCTATCGTCTGCATCAAATCTGGAAGCAAAACCGAAGTGTGATACATCAGTGCTTTGTTAGAGATGGCATGATAAAAGTGAGGAAAACTTCTGCAGGTAAAATGTTTACAATTGCAAATGAGGATAACCTCAACACATTCCTCACCAAATGTGATATGTCTCACCTGATTAACCCTATCAATGCCTCATCTTAATTAACCTCCCTTGTCACCAAGTGATAGCTAGGTAATCTAGGTTTCTTTGTTTCAAGGTTATATCTAAATTAAATTGGAATTTGATGTATATTAAACATTTAGTGGAATTAATTAATTAATTGAGTCCATTTTTATTTTTATTTTCTTAAGTTCACTTTAATTATAAGAGGGGAGCTGGTCGGCCGAGCGGGCAGCACACTGGACTTGTGATCCTGTGGTCCCGGATTCGATCCCGGGCGCCGGAGAGAAACAATGGCCAGAGTTTCTTTCACTCTATGCCCCTGTTACCTAGCAGTAAAATAAGTACCTGGGTGTTAGTCAGTTGTCACGGGCTGCTTCCTGGGCGTGGAGCCTGGTCGAGGACCGGGCCACGGGGACACTAAAGCCCCGAAATCATCTCAAGATAACCTCAAGATAAGAAGCTAATTTTAGTTAATTATCATTTAGATTATAATTTTTTTTCTTCATGTGTTCAACTTATATTTTTTTGTTTTCTTTATTTACTGTACCTAGGTTGCCTAGCCTCTCCACACTCCCTTGCTCCAATGTACCCCTGGCTTTGTCTGTGTCTCCAAGTGCAGTTTATTACTTTTTGTGTACCTGAGAGTACCTAAAAGCAATCTACCTCATTTTTTTATATAGTTTTGTATATTTTTTTATACCTAGATTCTTGTACCTGAGAGTACCTTAAAGCAATCTTCCTCATTTTTTGTTTAGTCTTGTATATTTCTATTTTTATTTTTTTGTATATCTAGATCTTTTTTATAATTGTCTTTTTTGCCTTTTTCCATCAAGCAACCCTTATATGCAAACTAATATAGCCCCAGAACTAAACCTCTTATCTAGTATCGATGACAATCATCACTTTAATGATCAAAATTGCAGGTATTATACAGCACGCGATGTAAACAATGTATTAACACATAATCACAATGTTTCTCTAATTAACTTGATTGTAAGATCTCTAAGCAAAAACTTTGATGATGTTTGTGCCCTAATTCAAACAGTTGACTACAAATTCTCTTTTGTTGTGCCTACTGAAACGTGGTTAATAGAGGATACTAAACAACTATACAACATACCTAACTACTCAGCAATTCACAACTGTCATCCTATTCAAAAAGGTGGTGGTACTGCTCTTTACTACCACCAAGAACTGACTTGTTTAAAAGTAATTAAAACTAGAGACCCCTGCGGAGAGTATATTTTTGCCTGTTTCAGAGTCAAGGGTGGCGAGGCTGTCCTGACTGTGGAGGCAGTTTACAGAATTCCTAACACAGATATGTCTGAATTCAACTCTAACCTTTGAAATCTAATCCTAGAGAACAGACTGAACAAAAACCATTTAATAATTTCTGGGGACTTTAATATTGACCTCTATGAGCATGATAACCCTCCTGCTGCTAGTTTCTTCAACTGTATAAATTCCTGCTTCCTCATACCCTTAATCACTAGACCAACTAGAATCACTGATAGTACTGCCACAGTTCTTGACCACATCTGGACTAAGATAACCTCTCCACTTCAGGGATAATCATTGATAGAGCTACTGGCCATTACCCCACGTTTCTCCTAACCAACATTAACAAACCATCTCTAGATACAAGGAAGATAAGCTTTAGGCTGCACAATGAAACTTCTACAGGCAATTTTATTGCTGCTGCTGCAGCTAATATCAACTGGGAGACTGAATTAGGTAACATAGGGGACATCAACCTAGCAGTGCAAACATTTCTTCAAACGACTCTCAGCCTTTATAACACCCCCTGTCCAATGCTAACGAAACAAGTCACAACTAAAAGGCAAAACAATCCCTGGCTTACAAAGGGAATACTTAAATCTATTAATAAAAAACATGACCTTGAGAAGAAGTATAGGTTAGGAATTGTCTCCAAAGAATTTTCAAAGATTTACTCATCAATGCTGTCAAATATAATTAGGAGAGCCAAAACAAAATGCTATAAAAATAAATTCACCAAAATTAAGGGCAACATTAAGAAAACATAGAGCACTATTTCCCAAATATTTTGATCAAAAAAGATTTTGAATAAAAAACCAATGCTCCTATCCAATGATGATGGTGCTTTCAGCCTCTGACACTGCTATTGAATTCAATAGGTTCTTCTCCTCCATTGGGACATCCCTAGCTCATGATATTCCATCCTCCATCAATAATATTAAAGACTACCTTACAGGTAAATATCCAGAGTCTCTAAGTACCTAACTCCTGCTGCTTCCTCTGATGTGAATGAGGTAATCCTTTCCCTTAAAACTAAGTCAAGCGAGCTTGACAAGATACCATCTCTAATTTACAAAAAAGCCTCCAGATTTCTAGCTCCTGCCATTGCATTGTTCTTCAACAAATCACTTGAACTCCAAACCTTTCCGGATATTCTAAAAAAAAGCGAGAGTAACCCCAGTCCACAAATGTCGTGATCTCACTGATTTCAACAATTACAGACCTATATCATTTCTACCAACCTTGTCAAAAATATTTGAAAAGCTAATCTACAAGCAGCTTTACTCTTATCTAGCCAAACTCAATATACTTAGCTCTTGCCAATATGGTTTCAAACCCAATAAAAGCACTAACGATGCACTGATTAGTATGATTAACTTGATGCACACAGCTCTTGATAAAAGTGAGTTCAATGTTGGGTTATTTGTGGACCTGCGTAAGGCTTTTGACACTGTCAGCCACCAAAACCTTCTTCTTAAATTACATCATTATAGAGTCAGAGGTCACTCCCTGCAGTACCTTCAATCTTACCTTACGTACAGGCTCCAGTATGTTTCTGTGAATAATTCCATTTCTCCTACACTACCCATAAACATTGGTGTTCCACAGGGCAGCATACTTGGTACTCTCCTCTTTCTCATCTACATTAATGACCTTCCAAATGCCTCACAACATCTCAAACCAATCTTATTTGCTGATGACACAACCTTCCTTTTCTCCAGTTCTGACCCTCTTGCCATAAATGTTATAGTGAATACTGAACTAAATAAAGTCCATCTCTGGCTAACTGCTAACAAACTCACCATTAACATTAACAAAACTTTCTATGTTTTGTTTGGTAATAAATCCTCAAATGAAATTAATTTAAGAATAAACAATATCCAAATTAGTAACAAAGTTCATGGTAAATTCCTTGGTGTCCTCATCGATAACAAGCTGAATTTCCATGGACAAATTTTAAATATAGCAAAAAAAGCTTCTAAAACTGTTAACATTCTTTCTAAGATCAGATATTTTGTACCTCGCCCTGCCCTGGTGACGATCTATTACTCTCTCATCTATCCTTATCTCAACTCTGGTATTTGTGCTTGGGGTTCTACTACCCAAAATCATTTACGTCCTCTAATTACTCAACACAAAGCTACTATTATAGCAATATCTAACTCTGGCCCCAGACATCACTCGGTACGTCCCTTACTCAAATCCCTAAATATGTTAGATATTAAGTCACTGCACATCCTCTCATGTGTACTCTATATATTTTAAATTCTGAACTGTAATGTCAATCATGACCTTAAAAGCTACTTAGAAGGTTGTAACAGAACCCATGGGCACCACACCAGAAACAAATACCTATTTTATATCCCAAGAGTACGACTTAATCAAACTAGAAATGCTCTACAAATCAAAGGACCCAGAATGTGGAATGACCTTCCCAATCATGTCAAAGGCTGTACCTCTCTCAACCAGTTTAAGATAAAAAACAAAAGAACTACCTAATAAACTCCATGTAACCTACCTTACCCCTAAATGTCAACCCATGTCTTACTATTTTAGTCAATGCTGTTTGTTGACAACACTTGTATAATTGCTATTTTCTGCCATGTTTCCCCCCTTTTTTATTATTTTTTAAACACAATTTATACTTTAAGCTCAATTACTATTACGTTTAGTCTAAGTGCGTCCCCCTCTCCCCCTCATCTTGCCCGAAACGCTATGCGTGCTAGTGGATTTAGGTATTGTATGTACCAGCTCTATCTTTAAATCCAACATTATGTTTCTAACTCATCTTCAATTTATGTACCTTTACCTAAATAAAAAATCTAATCTAATCTAATCTAAAATGACTGCTGATGAGACTGATGTAGAAGATGACAATTCCCTACCCAGACAGATTCTTCTATTGGGACACCACTTACTGTGGCTGACAGAATACTTGACGTCGACCTACTCCATGCCAGCACCTATAATCTTAGATCTATATCTTTAGTCTCAACCGTGCACTCACCACACGTCTATTGGCTAGATGTTAACAAGATTAACCACCTAGATGAGAGCTGGTCACATGTAGTTACATCTGTTCCTGACATTCAGTCAGAGCCAGAGTTGAACAGTGCTCTTGATGAACTAGGTGTTGACAATTCGCAGAATTTATAATTAAGTTCATTTTGCAGTTGTCATTCTGATAACTCCATCCCCATGTGTCCTATTATTATATATAATGCATTGTATATACTTCCTTCAACTTTATTTTGTGACTTTAATCAGATGCATTGGAACGCCTACTGTGCTCTTTGTATTTTTATAATGCATGTCATCAAGAGTTCCATTACTGATCTAGGAACCACATTGAGGCCAGTGATTCCTGACTGCTATCACTAAGATGTTAGCCTTCTCAGTCCAGTCCTTGTAAATAGCTTGTAAATATTGTATATTATTTTTTTTTCTTGTTATCTAATTATAAAATTCACTGTGGTTGTTAGGTTATAACTCTTGTTCCATTAATGTAGATAATTGTCTTTATTATTTTCCAAGCACATGCCATTAACACAAGATGTTGATAATTTTGTTTTAGGCAATACTTTGAGTTGTATTGTTCATACCTAATGCTGAGACATGCTGAGGTTCTTCATGCTCAAACTCCAGTTTATGCATTGTTGAAAATCTATGATTTTTCACAGAGTCAATTATGTTCTAGTTTTTGTGCACATGCCGAGTGGTGTTAGTATTAATCCACACCTAATCCATTTTTCAATGCTTAATCTGAAACTTTGCATGTAAACCATTATTGTACGCCACCTAGGGTCCTTCAGTATCATTGTCACTAGCAAGCCAGAGATTGTCGACAAGGAACATCGACTTGCTAGCGTGTACGAGTGGTGTTAGCCTTTAAGTTCCAAGATGGTTGGTGTATATGCAATCATGTGGCTAGTGAGCCCATGACGACATTCCTCAGAGCAGAGTAGCAGCCGCTTTCAAGTAGGCCGCCAGTACCACACAGACCTAGCTAAGAGTAGGACCTCAGGACCATGGTTCACTGGTTATATATTCTCTTACCACAACCAATCAAGTCCAAGAAGTCAGACTGTGTATCTCTTCAGACCCAAGCAAGAACCAATCAACAAGTGTATAACAAGCACGGATAGCAGGAGGAGCGGCAGGAGGAGGAGGAGGAGTAGTAGCAGCAGGAGGAGGAGCAGGAAGAGCAGCAGGAGGAGGAAATAAAGCAGGTGAAGCAGAAGAAAGAATAGTGACAAAGAGCGGGAGAGAGTTAGAAAAATCCCACAACGATGAACATATATATTGTGAATAACCCGGAGGAGAAGCAATGTATGTGGACCCAGCGGGACGAGACAGTGTTTAGGTGGGTGGAAGTGTCCGTGGGCACCCACCTGAGAACCTTGATGGGGGACTACCACCTACAACTACGGGGGCACCCACCTGAGAACCTTGATGGGGGACTACCACCTACAACTACGGGGGCACCCACCTGAGAACCTTGATGGGGGACTACCACCTACAACTACGGGGGCACCCACCTGAGAACCTTGATGGGGGACTACCACCTACAACTACGGAGGCACCCACCTGAGAACCTTGATGGGGGACTACCACCTACAACTACGGGGGCACCCACCTGAGAGCCTTGATGGGGGACTACCACCTACAACTACGGGGGCACCCAGCTGAGAACCTTGATGGGGGACTACCACCTACAACTACGGGGGCACCCACCTGAGAACCTTGATGGGGGACTACCACCTACAACTACGGGGGCACCCACCTGAGAACCTTGATGGGTGACTACCACCTACACCTACGGGGGCACCCACCTGAGAACCTTGATGGGGGACTACCACCTACAACTACGGGGGCATCCACCTGAGAACCTTCATGGGGGGGACTACCACCTACAACTCAACACATTCTGCCAGCCAAAAAGCATTTAATTTTTGTTACAGTGGATATAGACCAAGAGTTTAATGTAAGGGAGAGATATATAGGGTGCTGCAGTAACTGTCTGACCACTGGCTTACTGGGAGCGTTAATACTGGACACATGGTGTAGATATAAAAAACACAAACTCTAGCAACGAGAGTTCGATCTCCATGGCGCAACAAAGGCGTTTGGGCATTTCCTTTCACCTGAGAACTTTGTCTACGAAGGAGTAAATATCCATCTAGGAGGTATAGAACTGTTGTGGGTTGTATGGTAAGAATGGTGAGTTGTTGTCAAAGTGCAGTACTTATCTTTGTTTACTGTGACACAGCTAGAACTGTATGTAGTTCTGTGGCCCAGTATGTCTCAGCGTTACGTTACACACGACCACTGTGGCCCAGTATGTCTCAGCGTTACGTCACACACGACCACTGTGGCCCAGTATGTCTCTGTGTTACGTCACACACGACCACTGTGGCCTAGTATGTCTCTGTGTTACGTCACATACGACCACTGTGGCACAGTATGTCTCTGTGTTACGTCACACACGACCACTGTGGCCCAGTATGTCTCTGTGTTACGTCACACACGACCACTGTGGCACAGTATGTCTCTGTGTTACGTCACACACGACCACTGTGACACAGTATGTCTCTGTGTTACGTCGCACACAACCACTGTGGCACAGTATGTCTCTGAGTTACCTCACACATAACCACTGTGGCCCAGTATGTCTCTGTGTAACACCTCACACACGACCACTGTGGCCCAGTATGTCTCTGTGTAACACCTCACACACGACCACTGTGGCCCAGTATGTCTCCGTGTAACACCTCACACACGACCACTGTGGCCCAGTATATCTCTGTGTAACACCTCACACACACACACACAACCACTGTGGCCCAGTATGTCTCTGTGTAACACCTCACACACACACGACCACTGTGGCCCAGTATGTCTCTGTGTAACACCATACACACACACGACCACTGTGGCCCAGTATGTCTCTGTGTAACACCTCACACACACACGACCACTGTGGCCCAGTATGTCTCTGTGTAACACCTCACACACACACACGACTGTAACACGGGGAGGGTTTCTCGTATGATCTTTCCTTCTCCCCCTCTACCCGTATTCTTACTTTTTATTCTCTACCAAGGGACTCCAAAACTTTTACTAAAGCCGACTCCACGCCACGTGGTCCTAAGACGATTGACCGACTTGGATTCTACAACCCGTATGACGTGACATAGGCTCTGAGCAAAACCCTAGAGTCGCCTCCGCCGCCACCACCAGACCAGTAACACAGAGCAATGATCGAGGTCTGGATCGATCATGCTAATTAATCAACCTTGGGGCTTGATCCCCACTAGTAGCTCATAACCTTGGAACTTGAGTGTGGAATTAATTAAACGGGAATGATGAATTCCGATTCGATGTTAGAATCGGCGCCCAATTCCGCTCTGACTTGTAGGGACCACGTGAACAGGACAAATTCATATACATATAACAAACACATGGAAATAATGAAAATGCAAATTTACTAGCTATTAATTTATTAAAAGAAAAACTAAAACAAAATCTAAATGGTTATCACTCCCTACTGGAACACTCCCTAATTGACCTGGACGGCAATGAATTGACTATCCCTATAAGAACTCATAAAGCAACTCTACCTTGGGCGACCAGCTAGATGTTGGGCTGGTCTTGGGGGAGGTAAGATGGTTGACCTCTCCCAGTTGATCTGGAGTCCACACTGATCTCCCTCTCTCTGGTCTTCCCCAGACTAGAGCATTGTATTGTTCCGCATCGCTTACCCAGTTACTTAGCAAGGTTTAAGTTATAACAATTAACCTCTGTTGTACTTAATTGATCCAGACTGGTTGAATTATTTTACTGAAGTTAAATTATACAAGCATCTAACGGCAGAGCTGTTCCCGATCCCCAAAATGGTTATTTGAACTTTGCAAAATAGTGGACATGTCAACTCTGATGACCTACGACCGCCAGGTCACTCCGCCTTACAACTTAGATCTGGTTCGTGACGTCACTGATGGTGACTTAACTCAATAATTAGAATACTCTTGATATTGTACCCAGTAATATTATACAATACCATTTTAATACAAAATGAATAACGGCTAATTTCTCTAAATAAGTGAATACTATAGAATGATTCATTATACAAAACTATGAACAAAGATGTCTGCCATTATTTTCACCGCGAATTCCCTGGGGTCAGGTCCCGGGGCACCACGCAGGTCCAGCTTCCCATTCTTCCTTGTAGATAAACCATTCTGGATAATTCTTACAACCAGCCTAGTTTGTTACACGACCACTATGGCACAGTATGTCTCTGTGTAACACCACACACACAACCACTGTGGCCCAGTATGTCTCTGTGTAACACCACACACACAACCACTGTGGCCCAGTATGTCTCTGTGTAACACCTCACACACGACCACTGTGGCCCAGTATGTCTCTGTGTAACACCTCACACACGACCACTGTGGCCCAGTATGTCTCTGTGTAACACCTCACACACACACGACCACTGTGGCCCAGTATGTCTCTGTGTAACACCTCACACACACACGACCACATTGGCCCAGTATGTCTCTGTGTAACACCACACACGACCACTGTGGCCCAGTATGTCTCTGTGTAACACCACACACGACCACTGTGGCCCAGTATGTCTCTGTTTAACACCACACACACGACCACTGTGGCCCAGTATGTCTCTGTGTAACACCACACACACGACCACTGTGGCCCAGTATGTCTCTGTGTAACACCTCACACACACACGACCACTGTGGCCCAGTATGTCTCTGTTTAACACCACACACACGACCACTGTGGCCCAGTATGTCTCTGTGTAACACCTCACACACACACGACCACTGTGGCCCAGTATGTCTCTGTGTAACACCTCACACACACACGACCACTGTGGCCCAGTATGTCTCTGTTTAACACCACACACACGACCACTGTGGCCCAGTATGTCTCTGTGTAACACCTCACACACACACGACCACTGTGGCCCAGTATGTCTCTGTGTAACACCTCACACACACACGACCACTGTGGCCCAGTATGTCTCTGTTTAACACCACACACACGACCACTGTGGCCCAGTATGTCTCTGTGTAACACCTCACACACACACGACCACTGTGGCCCAGTATGTCTCTGTGTAACACCACACACACACACGACCACTGTGGCCCAGTATGTCTCTGTGTAACACCTCACACACACACGACCACTGTGGCCCAGTATGTCTCTGTGTAACACCACACACACACACGACCACTGTGGCCCAGTATGTCTCTGTGTAACACCACACACACGACCACTGTGGCCCAGTATGTCTCTGTGTAACACCACACACACGACCACTGTGGCCCAGTATGTCTCTGTGTTTACTGCTAACACCTGGTTAATAAACATTTGTTATGTAACTTCTTCAATTATATGACATTTTTCTGTTCTTAGGAAGAATGTAGACAAATAAAGATAAACATTTTCATTCAATTCTCGCCATAAAGACAGTAAACAAAATTTTGTAAAAATATTTTCATATAACGTGAAGGATGCGCTTGTTACTTGGTCAGTAGTTGATGACAGTTTTTTTATTTTTTTTATTTTTTTTTTTACATGCAAGCATGCAAGGAAAGACAATAAATTACAATAAAATCAACATAGAAAACATAATAACAAACAAAACAAAAAAACACCGGCCAGAAGGACCGACAGCACAATAAACAAAACTGGAGAAACACAAGAGAAACACAGCATACATCATGACAAGAACAAAACACAAAATAGTAAACAATTATAAACAACAAACAAATTAAGTAAAAAATGACAATAAAACAAAACATAGTAACATATGAAATAAATCAAACAAAAGCACCGGCCGGAAGGACCGACCACAAAGCACATCATGCAGAACAACATGAAAATGGAACATAAGAAAAACATTACGTACAACTTAGCCATAAAGAAAAAAAAAAAAAATACAACAAGGCAGAAATATTACACACAAGGCATAGTAACAATACAAAATAAATTCATGAACAAGAACACGCACACCAAACCACCGGCCTCGCCACAAACATAGGGACAGGCATGAGCACATAATATAATAGGGCAAACAAACAGTCAGAGGGGCACACAGCATTACATACAGCAAAAAAAAAGGAAATCAGTGGACATACTTGCCCGGAAAACTGGCCCTCGGGAACCGTACATTGAAAGCTTCCCAGATCAGACACCGCCAAGGGTCTTGTCCATCCACCGGGGATGCCATAACATCCGGAACCCTGGCAACAAATATCCGTAAACAGGGGACCCAGATGGTAGTTATGACAAGGCGAGTAGCCGCTACTCGACCCACATGCAGGGAATCTGCCCACCATGAAAGTTCTCCGGGCCGTCAGACAACATTAACTCGGCAATCTCTGCCCAGATACCCGGTGGCATCACAAACGCCAGCAACACATCCTCTAGGTCCCCAATGCGCACCCTCATAGGAGCTTACCTGACACAGGGCACCACCACAGGGGCACCCGCGGCCATGGGCACACCACCAGACGACTGCAGGGAACCTGGATGGCGTGCATCCCTCCGCAATGTCACTACCAGGCCACGCCCAGCACCAACATCCACACCATCCCTGGCAGCGGAAGCCACCACCCCCCACTGCGAAGAGCCCCCTGGTGGAGAAGGAACCGAAGGCCCGTCCGAGACATGGGCACCAGCACCAGCAGGCACATGAACCTCCGCCACCACTATATGCGGAGACAACGATGCATCCGGACCCACACTGTCAACACCCGAAGACCCAGTCACTGAATACACCAACATCGGCCCAAGTAGCAGACGAACGCCGGGAACGTTTGGGCTCCGGCTGGACATCGTCAGAGCTGGAAGCGGACCCAGAAACACGGATACCACTAGCCGGACGAACCGACGCCCGACGCAGAACAGCAGCAGCCTCTACCACAGGGGGAACCGGGTCACACACAGCAGGAGGCTCCGCAGCCACCCCAGCACCCAGCACAGCCGGGACCCGAGGCACGGACACAGGGCCAGGCGCAGCAGCCGAAGACGAGGGAGCAGGCGGCGACGCCTCACAGTGAGCATCAGGAAGGCCCACGGGAGCAGTGACAGGAGCAGGTAGACCATCCAATGGCGCTGCAATTCCTGGAGGAGGGTCTGCAACAACCGGAGGAATGTCGGGCGACACAGGGGGAGCCGCAGCAGCTAACGGAACGTGCACCTCCCTATCCCCGGAGTCCTCGTCCAGAGGGAGCGGCGGGAAATCCTCCTCCCGGAACAAGTTGACAGGAGCAGCAAGGGCCTCAGAGCACCCGGCAGCCTGATGCCCTAACAGTCCACACTGGAAACAGGTACGGGGTTGCCGGGCATAATACACCCGGACGTAGTACCCCATAAGCCGGACAGAAGATGGTATATCCGACCGCAGGTGCATCCCCAAGGTACGAATGTTCGTCCGTCTTCCAGCAAATCTCTCCGAGGAGAGCATGTTCACTCGCATGCTGACAACAACACCAACCCCCCCCCCCCCGAAGTAACGCCGGAGGAGGTCTTCAGGAAACTCCAGGGGCGCCCCATGGACACTGACATAAGTCAGGGCACCACTACGATCCGATCAGGCCACAGAGCCGTCACCACCCGGCAGCGGCAACGTACGCTCCTCGTAACGACGGAGGAAGTCCCGGTACTCCTCCTCCATCACGAACTTGAGAACAACCCGGTGGGCGGTTACAAGATCCATACCGTAGATAGCCTCCACCGGGATATGTAGCATGTCACACATAACCACCTAGATGTCCTGATATCCAGCCCGACTAGGGAACTCCAGGCCCATGGAGTTCACACGCACAACAGGGGAAAGATGGCCGCCCATGTCAAACTTGCCACGTCAACTCGCAGCCAGATAGCAACAATCTGGGAAGGCAGAGACGCCCACACCACCTGGCGACCAAAACGACAAACAACCCTAACAACCTGGGAGGGTCGGCAAGACGTCCTCACTCCATGGCTGTCAGGGGTGCCACTCCAGTTGATGACAATTTGAAAGGGAATAAGACAATGCTACACACCTCTGTCGCCGGCCTGAGCTGGTTGTTTGTAGTTAAGTTAATGATGAAGATCCTAGTTCACACTAATAAGGAACAGCTAAAAGTAATAAGGTACAGCTTAAGATAATAAGGTACAGCTAAAGGTAATAAGGTACAGATGAAGGTAATAAGGTATAGCTAAAGGTAATAAGGTACAGCTTAAGGTAATAAGGTACAGCTAAAGGTAATAAGCTACAGCTTAAGGTAATAAGGTACAGCTTAAGGTAATGAGGTACAACTAAAGATAATAAGGTACAGCTTAAGGTAATGAGGTACAACTAAAGATAATAAGGTACAGCTAAAGATAATAAGGTACAGCTAAAGATAATAAGGTACAGCTTAAGTTAAAGATAATTAGGTAAAGCTTAAGGTAATAAGGTACAGCTAAAGATTGTGAGGAGATGGTTCACCAGCTCACTTACAATAGTGCTCTTATGCCTGTGGAGGCCAGTACACTTGTTAAGTGTGCGGAGTTAAGTTTGGTAACCAGCAACTGAAACATCTAGTGTTTGGGCTCATGTGAGAGCCCCAGTCATCAGCAGTCCAGAAATGTTACCCTGGCCGGGGTAGCACGTCTGTGGACAGAGATATGCCGATAGCATCATCTCATTGTATGGCTTGAGCGAGACTCAACTTTGCGCAGGAACAGCTAGGCCCCAGGCGTGGGTGAGCTGTGGGCCTCCCGTGCTCGCTAGCCAGTCGTCGCCATGGAAACAGCCGCCATCTTAGTAAACATCTTGAGCCGCCATGTTGGTCGGCCATCTTGGAGTTGCCCTAGGGGCCTTGCTACACCGTCGCTGATTGGTTGAGAGGGGGAAGGCCGCTGTATGCCTTCCTCTCATTGGTTATTTCGAGGAGGACGCGGGAATCGTCGGTGTAGGCGTCATTCTGAACATAGCTGTCACTTTGTCAAGACGCTCTCTGTACTCAATTCGGCCAAATTGAGTATAGGGCGTCGTGGTGGCTTGACTACTTAACTGATTCATCTCGCTAGCCTATTATCGTCTATTAATCTTGTTTAAATTACTAATCAAGCTGTCAATGTAATCAATCAGAGCTTTAATATAACAATGTGCTTTAATATACTTACTAAGCTCTCTCATCTCATTTTTCTCTTGCAATGTATCTTTATAATTTATCAATTCTGATAGAAATTACCTACTTAAAATTATCTGTTAGATTAAGGACCTGCCCGAAACACTGCGCGTACTAGTGGCTTTACAAGAGTGTAAATACTGTACTATCCAATGTATTCTCACAAACCCAATGTACCTTCTTGTATATATATAAATAAAATAAAATAAAATCTACGACGGCGGTCGTCACAGAATCCGGCCGAAGCCGTCGCTCGAAGGGGAGAAAGACATTGTGTACAGTGGGTAGAGATCCAGTGATCTGGGATTGTGGGGTAAGGTGCATAAGAGCAGTAACAGACTCGTAGATCCCATACCAGTGATTAAAAAGAAAACGTTCCATGCAGCTATATGCTCTGTAGCAGTCGATGGGAACGGGAGAAATTCGTGCCAAGTGTTCAGGGGCAGTTTTCTCAGAAATTCGTGGAAAAATATCTCGAGTCAGTGTTTTGGCGCCAAAAGTGTTGGGGGCGTTACGCTTGCTCGGGAAGGGTGAGGAGGTCTCTGCCACCTACGCCACCTACAACTGCTGTGAACGAGCCAGCCACCCCGTAGCGGGGTGCCTGATGTTTGGGAATGGTGATAAAGCCGGCAGTATGAATGAGTAAGTACCTATACGTGTGTATTTGTGGTGATCAGTTAGTCTCTAAAAGCTTGAATTCGAAAGTCAGGTGTTCCGTCACATTGTCACTCAGCACCTGCAGAGGTGAAGTGAAGTGTGGACGAGGAGATAATCACCCTTTATTGTCATCTTATCAGTCCAGAGGAACTTACGTCTTGTGTACACAGATGTACAGTATAGTGTGTGTGTGTGTGTGTGTGTGGGTACACACGGGAACAGAGTATACATAGATTAGCCAAGGACTGTGAGGAAGTCCACGTAATAATTATATTATTCCATTGTGGTAATTAAATCATTTTTGATCATCCGTGGGATGGAGTGATATTATTTCCATGTGTAGTCTTGCAGGTGTGGAATTCCAACACTGAGCACTCAGGTTAGTGTGTGTGTAACGTCAGTGATTCCTGTCAATGATTATTGTGGAGTGTACCACAGTGTGGTCTTAATTTCTTGTATTGTTCCCAGGGCCGTGACAAGTGTGATATATATATATATATATATATATATATATATATATATATATATATATATATATATATATATATATATATATATATATATATATATATATATATATATATATATATATATATATATTATTAAATATGACCGAAAAAGTAAGATTAATAATTCTAACACGAATTTTCTCAATCTTTCGTACATTACGCTTCACTGTTGGAGGTAAATCAAAAATCAATTCTCCAAAATTCATTTTTATTTCTAGTCTGACGCGACACGGTCGCGTTTCGTAAAACTTATTACATTTTCAAAGACTTTAGTTCACAAATACACAACTGAATAGAACTTACGTATCTCCGATTTTATATCTACATTTGAGTGAGGTGGAAGGGGTGATGTGGCATTAACACAAGACAGAACAAAATGTGGTATTAATAGGGTATTAATTTCATCAACACAAGACAGAACAAGAGTATTAATAGGGTATTAATTTCATCAACACAAGACAGAACACGAAACAATGGATATTGAATAGAAGTGTTTGTAGAAAGCCTAAATGTGCCTAAATGCCAACAGCGACTGCCCAGACAGGTACAAGAGGAGTGTTGTTAACGCATATGTCGACCGTGCTCTCAGCCACAGCTCAGAATGGAAGCAAGTCGACGAAGAACTCTGTAGGGTAAGGCAGGTCCTAGTCAATAACGGCTTCTCCAATGGTTTCGTCGAAGACATCATAAGAAGGAAAGTGAAAAGCCATGCAACCTCTGAAGAGACAACTAACACAACACCTATACCCCCTATTAGACTATTTTACAGGAACTTCTTTTCCACAGCTCATAAAACGGAGGAAAGGGTCCTGAAAGATATTGTTAATAGAAACGTTATCCCTACAGACAAAAATCAGAGGATACAACTGACGATTTACTATAAAACCAGAAAAACGGCCAGCCTACTCATGAGAAACTCTCCAGACACAAAACAGAACGCTTTAAAAGAGACTAACGTCGTCTATGCCTTCAAATGCCCACTTGGGGACTGTAAGCTCCAAAAAACCCAGTATATAGGCAAGACAACAACATCTCTTTCTAGGCGTTTAACGATGCATAAGCAACAGGGCTCCATTAAGGAACATATAATCTCTTCCCACAACCAAACCATCGCCAGAGACATCCTAGTAAACAACACAGAAATCATCGATAGATACAGCGATAGCAGGCGGCTTGACGTTTGCGAGGCACTACACATCAAGAAGTCAACACCAGCAATCAACAGCCAATTATTGCACAACTATATTCTACCCACCTCAAGACTCCGCTCCAATATAGAAGCATCAAGAAATATGGACCAATAGGCTTTCTACAAACACTTCTATTCAATATCCATTGTTTCGTGTTCTGTCTTGTGTTGATGAAATTAATACCCTATTAATACTCTTGTTCTGTCTTGTGTTGATGAAATTAATACCCTATTAATACCACATTTTGTTCTGTCTTGTGTTAATGCCACATCACCCCTTCCACCTCACTCAAATGTAGATATAAAATCGGAGATACGTAAGTTCTATTCAGTTGTGTATTTGTGAACTAAAGTCTTTGAAAATGTAATAAGTTTTACGAAACGCGCCCGTGTCGCGTCAGACTAGAAATAAAAATGAATTTTGGAGAATTGATTTTTGATTTACCTCCAACAGTGAAGCGTAATGTACGAAAGATTGAGAAAATTCGTGTTAGAATTATTAATCTTACTTTTTCGGTCATATTTAATTATATATGTCTACAGGAAAGACTGCTACCAAAATATACTAATATATATATATATATATATATATATATATATATATATATATATATATATATATATATATATATATATATATATATATATATTGTGACAATCTCTTTCAAGAGAGATTGAGCCTGCTCTTCCCTACAAAATTTACATCATTCAAGTACAAGATACTATATTGAAGATACATCCACCAGTATCGCCAAACGTTTTGCCCAGGAAGCAAAGCGTACCTTGCACCACCAGACACACCGGTTCCCGCCCGCAGTCAAACCAGCAAACTACTCATTCTCCGCCTGCCTGTTCCTGATTGGCTGGTATGTCGCCGCACCTGCACTCACGCCACTACCTGAGTCGACGTCTGGGCCAGCACACGCCGTACTCCTCAGAATATCTCTGTGCTCTTTGGAGTTGACATCTCTCTCTAGTAGACAAAGCTATGGCTATCGTGTACTAAGGGAGGTGGCAGCTTGAAGCCAGTATTCTCAGCACCTGATTTGATTTATACTACTATTACTTGCACTTTATTTTCTTAGAGTAAATTTCACAGCCTTTAATTATTCATGTTGTTTTGTTTGTTGACTTGTTTTGAATTTTACGTAAGCCAAGAGATTGTCCTTATTCATATCTTGTTTTCTAGAGTAATTAAAATTTCATTGTTTATACTTTGTGTTTTGTGTGTCTTCCCATTACCTTACCACAGACAAACGGGCAAACGACCTTCTTTTTTTTCTGTAATGTGACGAGGCCCTGCCCCCAGCTATTAAAACAGCCGAACATCAACACTCCAACACTTTACCGTCACAATATATATATATATATATATATATATATATATATATATATATATATATATATATATATATATATATATATATATATATATATATATACAAAATATGTATTGTGGTTGCAATATTAACGTAATTTTGGTAGAATTTGGTGAGTGACGAGGCTGTCTGCAGAGACCGCCGTCGCTCTGTCGAGTAACGTAACTCGGTAGTGGTTATCGGCCTGCGCGATCGATAAATCACTCACCCATGTGATTTAAGGAGTGCGAGATCTCCTTAATGTTCCCAGTAACGTTTGATAGCTGTAGGCTACATGTGTAAGCAGTAATTATATATATATATATATATATATATATATATATATATATATATATATATATATATATATAAATATATATATATATATATATATATATATATATATATATATATATATATATATATATATATATATATATATATATATATATATATAACTGAAAACTCACACCCCAGAAGTGACTCGAACCCATACTCCCAGGAGCCACGCAACTGGTATGTACAAGACGCCTTAATCCACTTGACCATCACGACCGGACAAAATGAGGTGATAGCCGAGGCTATTTGAACCACCCCACCGCCGGCACTCGGATAGTAATCTTGGGCATAGCATTTTACCAAATCACCTCATTCTTTGGGGCACACGTGAGGAACACAAATGCGAACAAGCCTGAATGGTCCCCAGGACAATATGCAACTGAAAACTCACACCCCAGAAGTGACTCGAACCCATACTCCCAGGAGCCACGCAACTGGTATGTACAAGACGCCTTAATCCACTTGACCATCACGACCGGACAAAATGAGGTGATAGCCGAGGCTATTTGAACCACCCCACCGCCGGCACTCGGATAGTAATCTTGGGCATAGCATTTTACCAAATCACCTCATTCTTTGGGGCACACGTGAGGAACACAAATGCGAACAAGCCTGAATGGTCCCCAGGACAATATGCAACTGAAAACTCACACCCCAGAAGTGACTCGAACCCATACTCCCAGGAGCCACGCAACTGGTATGTACAAGACGCCTTAATCCTATGGGTTTAAGGAGTATGGGTTCGAGTCACTTCTGGGGTGTGAGTTTTCAGTTGCATATTGTCCTGGGGACCATTCAGGCTTGTTCGCATTTGTGTTCCTCACGTGTGCCCCAAAGAATGAGGTGATTTGGTAAAATGCTATGCCCAAGATTACTATCCGAGTGCCGGCGGTGGGGTGGTTCAAATAGCCTCGGCTATCACCTCATTTTGTCCGGTCGTGATGGTCAAGTGGATTAAGGCGTCTTGTACATACCAGTTGCGTGGCTCCTGGGAGTATGGGTTCGAGTCACTTCTGGGGTGTGAGTTTTCAGTTGCATATTGTCCTGGGGACCATTCAGGCTTGTTCGCATATATATATATATATATATATATATATATATATATATATATATATATAAATCAAGTGTCCCGTCAGACACTTGATATATCAAGTGTCGCGTCAGACTAGAAATAAAAATGAATTTTGGAGAATTGATTTTTGAATTACCACCAACAGTGAAAAGAAATGTACGAAAGATCGAGAAAATTCGTGTTAGAATTATTAATCTTACTTTTTCTTTCATATTTAATAATATATGTCTACAGGAAAGACTGCTACCAAAATATACTAATATATATATATATATATATATATATATATATATATATATATATATATATATATATATATATATATATATATATATATATATATATATATATATATATATATATATATATATATATATATATATATATATGTCGTACCTAGTAGCCAGAACGCACTTCTCAGCCAACAATGCAAGGCCCAATTTGCCTAATAAGCCAAGTTTTCATGAATTAATTGTTTTTCGACTACCTAACCTACCTAACCTAACCTAACCTAACTTTTTCGGCTACCTAACCTAACCTAACCTATAAAGATAGGTTGGGTTATGTTAGGTAGGGTTGGTTAAGTTCGGTCATGTATCTACGTTAATTTTAACTCCAATAAAAAAAAATTGACCTCATACATAATGAAATGGGTAGCTTTATCATTTCATAAGAAAACAATTAGAGAAAATATAATAAATCAGGAAAACTTGGCTTATTAGGCAAATCGGGCCTTGCATAGTAGGCTGAGAAGTGCGTTCTGGCTATTAGGTACGACATATATATATATATATATATATATATATATATATATATATATATATATATATATATATATATATATATATATATATATATATATATATATATATATATATATGTCGTACCTAATAGCCAGAACGCACTTCTCAGCCTACTATGCAAGGCCTGATTTGCCTAATAAGCCAAGTTTTCCTGAATTAATATATATTCTCCATTTTTTTTCTTATAAAATGATAAAGCTACCCATTTCATTATGTATGAGGTCAATTTTTTTTTATTGGACTTAAAATTAACGTAGATATATGACCGAACCTAACCAACCCTACCTAACCTAACCTAACCTATTTTTATAGGTTAGGTTAAGTTAGGTAGCCGAAAAAGTTAGGTTAGGTTAGGTTAGGTAGGTTAGGTAGCCGAAAAACAATTAATTCATGAAAACTTGGCTTATTAGGCAAATTGGGCCTTGCATAGTAGGCTGAGAAGTGCGTTCTGGCTACTAGGTACGACATATATATATATATATATATATATATATATATATATATATATATATATATATATATATATATATATATATAGATATATATATATATAATCGTAGTGTCACGGTGCCCAGTGTTATTGTGTTATTTACTGTGGTGATTGCCAATTGTGGACCTATGTTCTAGGGGTTATTGAGAGCACTGGGGTCATTTGCAACAGAAAGTGTGTGCAGTATTCTAATACTTGGAAATTAGAGTACTTGCCGTGTGTGTTATTGCAAAGGGGTTGTCATTGTTAGTGATTGTTTCTAGAGTTGAGCAATCACCGTTTTGTGATTGCAGTTCAGTGAAGTCATTGTGGGGCAGTGTTCTAGGGGGTTCATGTCCCGTATGGTATTTTACTAGGTTCTGCAGAATTGTCATTGCAACCAGATTGTAACGTAAATCACTGTGATTTGTTAGTGTGATTTGTCATTGTGGTGGGTGAACCTGGCTGTAGACGAGTACTTGGGTACACATATTCTCCTGTTTATCTGGTAGGACATCGAAGTCCAGTATTCAGTGAGGTGATTGCGAGGCAGTTAATATAACGTAACCAAGCGAACGCCCATTGCTTTAAGAGAATTTGTTCTTTGACAATTTGAGTAACGTAGAATACGTTTGGGTTAATTTACTTTCCTGCCAAGCAGCTACGGTAGTCTCAAGGAGCCTTGCCATCAGCCAGATAAGAATTAGAGTATTGTCTGTCGTAATTAACGGTCAGTGGGCCGGGTTATTGACGTGTTTCAGGAAGTCAAAGTAATTAACCTCGATCCTTGTTTGATCGACTCACACGAAGGCTTCATTGTTCCATTAACGTAACGTCGTTATTTATCTGCCCGGAAGTACCGGCACTTGATTGACTCGTGGGAGGAGTAACGTCATTTTAGAATAACGTAAACGTGGGGCTAATTACTGTTATTAGCCACCTGAATTGGTCTGAGTATGGAAGCCTCAGACGGAATTCATACCTTAATGTAAATTGCTGAGCCAGTGTGAAAGGTTGCGTATTTAATTGTTTAATTATTGATCTTGAGGATAGTAATTAATTACTCTAAAGGTAATCACGAGTGATTACCGTTCTCTTAGCACTTTTTACATTGTAAATCAGAGTTTACCATCGCTGAGTGATTAGTAACCGATTAACGTAAATTAACGTAACTAGTAAAAAGATTAATCAGCTGTCTGGTAGTACAGGGATTTATGGGATTTTCTCACTGAATGCTCGACGGGTAGAGTTTTGTGTAATTTCCGCGTTACTAGTGAATTATTAATTAGAATTGTAAGAGTTATTAAATTAACGTAAATGTTATTGTGTTATTAACGTAAATCAATTGTTATTAATTGTTGATCGTCCGTGGGACGGAGTGTTAACGTAAGGATTAATTTGAGGAAGGGTGCTGGAGTTGCCAGTGAACCCATTAGTTATTGTTGTCATTGAAAGACTACTGATTTGATTGCATTGCAACCGCTGTTGCAGGAGTAGACTGCACTGAGGCGTAGAACAGTTAGGAGGTTACTGGAGACGTGTTTCAGAACCTACTGTGTCATTTGTTGTAATTGTGATTATAGATCTGTTAGTTCTTGTTGATTCCTCTGTGTTCACGCTTATGTTTGAGTTAGTTCATTATGCAGTCCGAGGGGCTGGTGTCTAGCTGTCATTGATAGTGTCACAGGAAGGATTTCGAGTAACGTCACTGACATTTCTTTTTGTTTTGTTGTAGTAGTTAGTACTTTATTGAATAAACTAAGTTGTTATGGTTAACACTGTCTTTTCGTTACACCCCCACACATTATTATTGTTATGCAAGGGTTCTTCACACTCGACTAATAAAATTGAAACTGATTCTGAGTTTTGGACCAAATATACGGCACCACACAACAATAAATTATTGTTGTGAGAGCCCAGGACCTACTCGTTAGATTTGCTTCGGTGAATGGCGAAGGTCGTCGCCTAAGTGGAGGGGATTTCAATTTTCATTGGGGTCTCGGCGTTTGCTCACACCTAGTCAATTGTTCATACATGGTCCCAAAGTGAGGAATGAGCTGCTTACTACACTGGTGTGTTAGCTAAGCAAGTCCTTCCTCAGGCGACCTAGTTGAATATCACGACAGGAATAAAGGTTAAAGAATAAAGAAAATTCTTAGAAATTTTCCGAGCTCAATTCCTTATACCAATTTCATTTATTTCCACTCAAAACTCTCACAGAGATAATAAGGTACAGTTAAAGGCAATAAGGTACTGCTAAAGGTAATAAGGTACAGCTAAAGGTAATAGTATCAAGATGAATTTTTACTTAAAAGTGGAAGTTCACCTCTTAACTTTAATCCAAAATGATGACCAACTGAATTGCTCAAAATAAATCTTGAGCGTAAATGAAGTATTCAGACGCAGCCGTTCAGCACCAACCACTAGGCAAGGAGCGTACCATCCGTCACTATTATTGTTATTATTATAATAACTGCTATTAACGCTTCGTTAACTGCTTCTCGCGACGAGTAATGAGTGCGAATGAGATTGTCGCTTTCACTTACTTATTTTTTCAGGATTGTTTCTGCCTCTCGCCACACATTTGATTTATTTTGCGACCCCTTAATGGGTCAGGACCCGCAGTTCGGTAAGCCTTTGTCTAGTCCATATGATGCAGTAAATATGTCTGGAGTCATGACAGAAGACAAAGGGTCATTGGAAAGGCGGGGTTTAAGAGCTAACAGCGCTGTTCCCTAAGCACAAATAGGTGAGAACAAATGATTGAATACATAGATCGTTCAGGACCTTGTATACCCCTTATGTCAGACCAATCCTGGAGTATGCAGCTCCAGCCTGAAGTCCATACCTAGTTAAATACAAGACGAAGATAGAGAATATTCAGATTTGTGCCACCAAATTAGTCCCGGAACTGTGAGGCATGAGCTACAAGGAAAGGGTACGGGAGCTAAATCTCACGTCCCAGGAAGACAAAAGAGTAAGAGGAGACATGATAATCACCTACAAAATTAACAGGGGTAATTGACAGGGTGGACAAAGACAAACTATTTAGCACGGGTGGAACACAAACAAGGGGACACAGGTGGAAACTTAATATCCAAATGAGCCACAAAGACATTATAAAGACCTTTTTCAGTGTCAAGAGTAGTTACCAAATGGAATGCATTAGGCAGTGATGTGGTGGAGGCAGACTCCATACACAGTTTCAAACGTAGATATGATAGAGCCCAGGAGGCTCAGGAAACCTGTACACCAGTTGATTGACAGTTGAGAGGCGGGACCAAAGAGCCAGAGCTCAACCCCCGCAAGCAAAGCTAGGTGAGTACACACACACGTACTTCCTCCTCGGGGCTGAGTGGATAGCGTCTGGGGCTCGTAGTCCTAATGGCCCGTGTTTGATTTTCGGCCGAGGCAGAAACAAATGTGCAGAGTTTCTTTCACCCTGATGGTTTGTTCACCTAGCAGTAAATAGGTACCTGGGAGTTAGACAGCTGCTACGGGCTGCTTCCTGATGATGTGTGTGTGTGTGTTAGTTATATATATATATATGTAGTACATATAATAGAGGAAAAATAGATTGCTGAGAAAGGCGGGGTCCAAGAGCTAATAGATCGATTCTGCAGACACAAATAGTAAATATATACACAAGAGCGCACTCTCACTCATACAAATGTACGCGTACACATTCTCACACATACATACATACGCTCACACATTGGAACTGAACGTGACAAAGGCTGATGGGCCTGGCAGAATCTCACTGTGGATACTAAAGGAAGGTGCAGCAGCACTAAGTGTGCCACTCTCTAAGGTGTATAACAGGTCACTGGAAACAGGAGACCTACCGGAAAGCTGGAAGACAGCTAATGTAGTCCCAATATACAAACTGGGTGACAGGCAAGAGGCACTGAGATACAGGCCAGTTTCCCTAACTTGTATTTCATGCAAGGCAATGGAGACGATCGCGAGGAAAAGAATCGTAGAGCATCTGGAGAAAAATAGCTTTGTAACACACCACCAGCATGGGTTCAGAGATGGAAAGTCGTGCCTCACAGGTTTAATAGAATTCTACAACCAAGCAAAAAAAATTAGACAAGAAAGAGAAGTGTGGGCAGACTGCATTTTCTTGGATTGTCAGAAAGCCTTTGACACAGTACACCATAAAAAGCTGTTACAAAAGCTGGAGCAACAGGCAACAGTAAAAGGTAAGGTGCTCCAGTAGATACGGGAGTATCTAAGCAACAGGAAACAGCGAGTAACTGTGAGGGGAAACACATCAGGGTTGGCGAGATGTCACCAGCGGGGTTCCACAGGACTCTGTATTTTGATGCATCCAGTTTCTAATACATGTAAACGACCTTCCAGAGGGTATAGACTCACTCCTCTCAATGTTTGCTGATGATGCAAAAATTATGAGAAGAATCAAAACAGATGAAGATAGACAGAGAATACAGGACGACCTGGACAAACTGGCGGAATGGTCTACAAAATGGCTGCTAAAGTTCAATTCAGGATAAGGTAAAGTAATGAAGTTAGACGAAGGGAGCAGAAGGCTGAATACAATGTACAATCTGGAGGGTGATATCCTGCAAGAGTCAAATAGAGAGAAAGATCTGGGGGTTGATATCATCCCGAACCTATCCCCAGAGGCCCACATCAAAAGGATATCATCAGCGGCATATGCTAGACTATCCAACATAAGAACTGCCTTTAGAAATTTATGTAAGGAATCGTTCAGGACCTTGTATACCACTTATGTACGACCAATCCTGGAGTATGCAGCTCCAGCCTGGAGTCCATACCAAGTTAAACACAAGACGAAGTTAGAAAAGATTCAGAGGTATGCTACCAGACTGGTCCCTGAACTGAGAGGTATGAGCTACGAGAAATGGCTAGGGGAGCTGAACCTCACAACCCTGAAAAACAGAAGAGTAAGGGGAGACATGATAACCTCCTACAAAATTCTCAGCGGAATTGACAGGGTTATTTTGAGGTTATCTTGAGATGATTTCGGGGCTTTAGTGTCCCCGCGGCCCGGTCCTCGACCAGGCCTCCACCCCCAGGAAGCAGCCCGTGACAGCTGACTAACACCCAGGTACCTATTTTACTGCTAGGTAAGAGGGGCAGAGGGTGAAAGAAACTCTGCCCATTGTTTCTCGCCGACGCCCGGGATCGAACCCGGGACCACAGGATCACAAGTCCAGCGTGCTGTCCACTCGGCCGACCGGCTCCCAGAAGAGGGTGGACAAAGACAAAATCTATAGCACGGTTGGAAGACAAACAAGGGGACACAGGTGGAAACTTAGTATCCAGATGAGCCACAGAGACATTAGAAAGAATTTTTTCAGTGTCAGAGTAGTTAATAAATGGAATGCATTAAGTAGTGATGTGGTGGAAGTTGACTACATACACAGTTTTAAATGCAGATATGATAGAGCCCAATAGGTTCAGAATCTGTACACCAGTTGATTGATAGTTGAGAGGTGGGACCAAGGAGCCAGAGCTCAATCCCCGCAAACCACAACTAGGTGAGCACAGATGAGCACAGATGAGCACTCACACACACACACACACACACACACACACACACACACACACACACACACACACACACACACACACACACACACACACACACACACATCATGTCCCCCCTTCCCCCTTTCCCCCCTCCCCCTTCATCCCATACCCTCCATATCCCTCCTTCCCCCTCACCCCGTATCCTCCATGTCCCCCCTACCTCCTTACCCCATACCATACATTTTCCACCTTTCCTTGAACACCCACCCCCAACCCAAAATCTTCTGAGACCCTTCAAACCACCTCACAGATCTTCACACCCAGGGAACAGCTTCCTCCACCAGCAGAACGTTCACCAAGAAGAGGACAAGAAAATTGACAGAAGAAAGTGAGCTTCAAGGCATTGTACACTAACATAGATGGGATTACAAATAAAACAAGTGAACTCGGAGAATGGGCACTAGAAGAAAACCGCGACATAACAGCACTCACAGAAACAAAGCTAACGAAAATCATAGCAAATGTAGTGTTTCCACAGGACTACTATGAAGTGTGGAAAGAAATAAGGGAGAGGAGATGGTGTAGCTTTGCTGATAAGAAAAGGTTGGAGTTTTGAAGAGATGGTTAATCAGGGCTGTGAAGGTTTCAGTGACTACATATCAGGCACCATAGCAACTGGAAGACAGAAAATTATAGTAGTATTCATATATAACCCACCATCAAACGACAGAAGACCCAGACAGGAATATGATAGAAACAACATGACCACCATCAATATAATAGAGAGAGCAGCTTCTGTGGCTAGCAGGAACGGATCCGGTCTACTAATCACAGGAGACTTCAACCACCGGAAAATAGATTGGGAGAACAGAGACCCACATGGAGGACCAGAGACATGGAGAGCTAAGCTGCTGGACGTGGCAACAAGAAACTTTCTAAGTCAACACGTCAAGGGACCGACAAGAATGAAAGGAGAGGATGAACCAGCTATGCTTGACCTGATATTTACCCTAAATGAGTCGGATATAAGGGAAGTTAAGTTGGAAGCACCCTTGGGAATGAGTGATCATAGTGTATTGAGCTTTGAGTACCTGGTTGAGCTAGAAATTATCTCCCTCAAAAAAGAACTGGAAAACAAAGGGATGGCGTACCGAAAGGAAAACTATGAGGAGGTTAATAAATTCCTAGGGGATATACCGTGGGACACAGAACTCAGAACTAAGTCCGTACAAGACATGATGTACTATGTCACCCAAAAGTGTCAGGAGGCAGTAAACCAATTTATCCCGGCGCGACAGGAAAAAAACCGAGAAGCAAAAGAAGAATCCGTGGTTTAATAGGGAATGTATGAAAGGAGAGAAGCTGAACAAAAGGACGTGGAGGAACTTCCGAAATAACAGAACACCAGAAAGTAGAGAGAGATACTAGAGAACCAGGAACGAGTATGTTAGTGTAAGAAGAGCAGCTGAGAAAAGGTATGAAAATGATATAGCTATTAAAGCCAAAACCGAACCAAAGCTACTACACAGCCAAATCAGGAGGAAAACAACAGTGAAGGAACAGGTGATGAAACTTAGAACGGGTGAGGACAGGTATGCAGAGAATGACAAAGAGGTGTGTGAAAAACTCAACAAGAGGTTCCAGGAGGTCTTTACAATAGACCAAAGATAGGTCACGACGCTTGGAGAGGTGGCAGCAAACCAGGCGACCTTGGGAAGGTTTGAAATTACAAGAGATGAGGTCAAGAGCCACCTATTGAAGCTGGACGTGAGAAAAGCTGTTAGGCCAGACGGAATCTCTCCATGGGTATTGAAAGAGTGTGCAGGAGCACTTTGTTTGCCACTCTCCATTGTGTATAATAGGTCACTGGAAACGGGAGACCTACCAGAAATATGGAAGATGGGTAATGTAGTCCCAATATACAAAAAGGGTGAAAAACAAGAGACACTGAACTACAGGCCAGGGTCCTTAACATGTACACCATGCAAGGTGATGGAGAAGATCGTGAGAAAAAACCTAGTAACTCATCTGAAGAGAAGGGACTTCGTGACAACCCATCAACATGGGTTCAGGGAGGGTAAATCTTACCTTACAGGCTTAATAGAATTTTACGATCAGGTGACAAAGATTAAGCAAGAAATAGAAGGACGGGCGGACTGCATTTTTTTGGACTGTCGGAAATCCTTTGACACAGTATCACATAAAAGGTTGATGCATAAGGTGGAGAAACAGTCAGGAGTAACTTGTAAGGCGCTCCAGTGGACAAAAGAGTACTTAAGCAATAGGAAGCAGAGTCACAGTGAAGGGTGAGACCTCAGATTGACGTGAAGTCACCAGTGGAGTCCCACACGACTCTGTACTCGGTCCTATGTTGTTTCTGATATACGTAAATGATCTCCCAGAGGGTATAGACTCATTCCTCTCAATGTTTGCTGACGACGCCAAAATTATGAGAAGGATTAAGACAGAGGAGGACAGCTTGAGGCTTTAAGAAGACCTGGACAAGCTGCAGGAATGTATGTGGAAATGGTTTTTAGAGGTTAACCCAAGCAAATGTAATGTAATGAAGATAAGTGTAGGGAGCAGGAGACCAGATACAAGGTATCGTTTGGGAGAAGAAATACTTCAAAAGTCAGAGAGAGTCAAAGACCTAGGGGTTGATATCACGCCAGACCTGTCCCCTGAAGCTCATATCAAGAGGATAACATCAGCCGCATATGTCAGGTTGGCTAACATAAGAACGGCCTTTAGAGACTTGTGTAAGGAATCTTTCAGAACATTATATACCACATATGTCAGACCAATCCTGGAGTATGCGGCTCCAGCATGGAGTCTATATCTAGTCAAGCATAAGACTAAATTGGAAAAGGTTCAAAGGTTTGCCACCAGACTAGTACCCGAACTGAAGGGTATGAACTACGAGGAGAGACTACAGGAATTAAACCTCACGTCACTGGGAGACAGAAGAGTTAGATGGGACATGATCACCACATTCAAGATTCTCAGAAGAATTGATAGGGTAGATAAAGACAGACTATTTAACACAAGGGGCACACGTACTAAGGGACACAGTTGGAAATTGAGTGTCCAAATGAGCCATCGAGACGTTAGAAAGAATTTTTTCAGTGTCAGAGTAGCAGACAAATGGAATGCATTAGGAAGTGATGTGGTGGAGGCCCACTCCATACACAGCTTCAAGTGTAGATATGATAGAGCCCAGTAGGTTCAGGAACCTGTACATTAGTTGATTGACGATTGTGAGGCGGGACCAAAGAGCCAGAGCTCAACGTCCACAAGCACAACTAGGTGAGTACAGCTAGGTAAGTAAAAACACACACACACACACACACACACACACACACACACACACACACACACACACACACACACACACACACACACACACACACACACACACACACACACACACACACACACACACACACACACACACAGACACACACACACACACACTCTCCCTCCCTCCCTCCCCCCACACCCAATCCCCACCCTTTCTACCCCTCCCCTCCTCCCGAGTCCTCCCTCCCCCCCTTTCCTTCCCGTCCTCCCTCCCCTTTCACCCCATACCCTCCCTGTCCCTCCCCCTTCACCGGATCCCCCGCCCCTCATCCCAGTATCCTCTGAGACCCTGTTATCCACCTCACATGTCCTCACACCCATGGAACAGCTTCCCCCCACCAGCAGAACACTCACCAAGGAGGCGATTTGAGAAGGGACAAAAGAAAGTGAGCCTCAAAGCAATGTACACTAACATAGATGGAATTACAAATAAAGCAAATGAGCCTGGAGAACGGGTACTAGAGGAAATCCCAGACATAATAGCCCTCACAGAAACAAAGATCACGAAAACGATAACAAACGCAGTGTTCCCACAGGACTATTATGTTATGAGGAAAGAGAGGGAAGGAAGAAGTGAGGGTGGTGTAGCTCTGCTGGTAAGAAAAGGCTGGGATTTTGAGGAGATGGATATTCAGGGCTGTGAAGGTTTCAGTGACTACATAGCAGGTACCGTAACAAATGGAGGGAAAAAAATTATAGTCGTAGTCATATATAATCCACCACCAAATGACAGAAGACCTAGACAGGAATATGATAGAAACAACATGGCCACCATTAACATAATAGAAAGAGCAGCTTCTGTTGCTAGCAGGAATGGATCTGGACTACTAATTATGGAAGACTTCAACCATGAGAAGATAGATTGGAAGAACAGAGACCCGCATGGAGGACCAGAAACATGGAGGGCTAAGCTGGTGGACGTGGCAACAAGAAACTTTCTAAGCCAGCACATCACAGAACCAACAAGAATGAGAGGAGAAGATGAACCAGCAATGCTTGATTTGATATTTACCCTAAATGAGTGGGATATAAGAGAAGTTAAGATGGAAGCGCCCTTGGGAATGAGTGACCACAGTGTATTGAACTTTGAGTACCTGGTAGAGCTAGGACTTATCTCCCCCAAAAAAGAACTAGGAATCAAAAGGCTGGCATACCAAAAAGGAAATTATGAACAGATGAGAAGTTTCCTAAGTGAAATACCTTGGGACACAGACCTCAGAGATAAGTCCGTACAGGGTATGATGGACTATGTTACCCAAAAGTGTCAGGAGGCAGTAAACAGGTTCATCCCGGCCCAAAGGGAAAAATCCGAGAAGCAACAGAAGAATCCATGGTATAATAGGGCATGTATGGAAGCGAAGAAACTGAACATAAGGGCGTGGAGGAACTTCCGGAATAACAGAACACCAGAAAGCAGAGCGAGATACCAGAGAACCAGGAATGAGTACGTCAGGGTGAGAAGAGATGCAGAGAAAAGTTTTGAAAATGATATAGCAAACAAAGCCAAGACCGAACCAAAGCTACTCCACAGTCACATCAGAAGGAAAACAACAGTGAAAGAACAGGTATTGAAACTTCGAACAGGCGTGGACAGATATACAGAGAATGACAGAGAGGTGTGTGAAGAACTCAACAAGAGGTTCCAGGAAATCTTCACAATAGAACAAGGTAAGGTCACTGTGCTAGGGACCGACTAAAGAGCCTAAATCTGTACTCCCTTGAGCGCAGGCGGGAGAGATACATAATAATTTACACGTGGAAAATAATTGAGGGGCTGGTCCCAAACCTGCACACAGAAATAACACCACATGAGACCAGAAGACATGGCAGGATGTGCAGAATACCCCCGTTGAAAAACAGAGGTGCAACAGGTACTCTGAGAGAGAACTCTATCAACATCAGAGGCCCGAGACTGTTCAACACGCTTACACTACACATAAGGGGCATAACTGGCAAACCCCTCACAGTGTTCAAGAGAGAACTGGATAAGCACCTCCAAAGGATACCTGATCAACCAGGCTGTGACTCATACGTCAGGCTGCGAGCAGCCGCGTCTAACAGCCTGGTTGATCAGTCCAGCAACCAGGAGGTCTGGTCGACGACCGGGCCGCGGGGACACTAAGCCCCGGAAGCACCTCAAGGTAGCCTCAAGGTAGGTTGGAGAAAGGGAGGTAAACCAGGCGGCCTTCGAAGAGTTCGAAATTACGAGAGAGGAGGTCAAGAGACACCTGCTGGATCTGGATGTTAGAAAGGCTGTTGGTCCAGATGGGATCTCACTATGGATACTGAAAGAGTGTGCAGAGGCACTTTGCTTGCCACTCTCTATAGTGTATAGTAAGTCACTGGAGACGGGAGACCTACCAGAAATATGGAAGACGGCGAATGTGGTCTCAATATACAAAAAGGGCGACAGGCAAGAGGCACTGAACTACTGGCCAGTGTCCTTGACTTGTATACCATGCAAGGTGATGGAGAAGATCGTGAGAAAAAACCTGGTAACACATCTGGAGAGAAGGGACTTCGTGACAAATCGCCAACATGGGTTCAGGGAGGGTAAATCTTGCCTTACAGGCTTGATAGAATTCTACGATCAGGTGACAAAGATTAAGCAAGAAAGAGAGGGCTGGGCAGACTGCATTTTCTTGGATTGTCGGAAAGCCTTTGACACAGTACCGCATAAGAGGCTGGTACATAAGCTGGAGAGACAGGCAGGTGTAGCTGGTAAGGTGCTCCAGTGGATAAGGGAGTATATAAGCAATAGGAAGCAGAGAGTTACGGTGAGGGGTGAGACCTCCGATTGGCATGAAGTCACCAGTGGAGTCCCACAGGGCTCTGTACTCGGTCCTATCTTGTTTCTGATATATGTAAATGATCTCTCAGAGGGTATCGATTCATTTCTCTCAATGTTTGTGGACGATGCTAAAATTATGAGAAGGATTAAAACAGAAGAGGACTGTTTGAGGCTTCAAGAAGACCTAGACAAGCTGAAGGAATGGTCGAACAAATGGTTGTTAGAGTTTAACCCAACCAAATGTAATGTAATGAAGATAGGTGTAGGGAGCAGGAGGCCAGATACAAGGTATCATCTGGGAGAGGAAATTCTTCAGGAGTCAGAGAAGGAAAAAGACTTGGGGGTTGATATCACGCCAGACCTGTCTCCTGCAGCACATATCAAGCGGATAACATCAGCGGCATATGCCAGGCTGGCCAACATACGAACGGCATTCAGAAACTTGTGTAAAGAATCATTCAGAACTTTGTATACCACATATGTCAGGCCAATCCTGGAGTATGCAGCCCCAGCATGGAGTCCATATCTAGTCAAGGATAAGACTAAACTGGAAAAGGTTCAAAGGTTTGCCACCAGACTAGTACCCGAGCTGAGAGGTATGAGCTACGAGGAGAGACTACGGGAATTAAACCTCACTTCACTGGTAGACAGAAGAGTTAGGGGGGACATGACCACCACATTCAAGATTCTGAAGGGAATACATAGGGTAGATAAAGACAGTCTATTTAACACAAGGGGAACACGCACAAGGTGACACAGGTGGAAACTGAGTGCCAAAATGAGCCAGAGATATTAGAAAGAACTTTTTTAGTGTCAGAGTAGCAGACAAATGGAATGCATTAGGAAGTGATGTGGTGGAGGCTGACTCCATACACAGTTTCAAGTGTAGATATGATAGAGCCCGATAGGCTCAGGAATCTGTACACCTGTTGATTGACGGTTGAGAGGCGGGATCAAAGAGCCAGAGCTCAACCCCCGCAAACACAACTAGGTGAGTACACACACACACACACACACACACACACACACACACACACACACACACACACACACACACACACACACATGGGGGGGCTGCTGGCTGAGTGGACAGTGCTCTACACTCGTGTGGACCTAGGGATTGGGGTTCGATCCCTGGTCCATAGGTCCACGCGCCGGCGGAAAACAAGAAATGGACAGTTTCTTTCACTCTGATGTTTCAGTTCACCTAGCAGTAAATAGGTACCTGAGAGTTAGACAGCTGCTACGGGCTGCTTCTTGTGTGTGTGTGTGTGTGTGTGTGTGTGTGTGTGTGTGTGTGTGTGTGTGTGTGTGTGTGTGTGTGTGTGTGTGTGTGTGTGTGTGTGTGTGTGTACTCACCTATTTGTACTCACCTATTTGTGCTTGCGGGGGTTGAGCTTTGGCTCTTTGGTCCCGCCTCTCAACTGTCAATCAACTGGTGTACAGATTCCTGAGCCTCCTGGGCTCTATCATATCTACATTTAAAACTGTGTATGGAGTCTGCCTCCACCACATCACTGCCTAATGCATTCCATCCGTTAACTACTCTGACACTGAAAAAGTTCCTTCTAACGTCTCTGTGGCTCATGTGGGTACTCAGTTTTCACCTGTGTCCCCTTGTTCGCGTCCCACTAGTGTTGAATAGTTTATCCTTGTTTATCCGGTCGATTCCTCTGAAGATTTTGTAGGTTGTGATCATGTCTCCCCTTACTCTTCTGTCTTCCGGTGTCGTAAGATGCATTTCCCGCAGCCTTTCCTCGTAACTCATGCCTCTTAGTTCTGGGACTAGTCTAGTGGCATACCTTTGGACTTTTTCCAGCTTCGTCTTGTGCTTGACAAGGTACGGGCTCCATGCTTGGGCCGCATGCTCCAGGATTGGTCTTACATATGTGGTGTACAAGATTCTGAATGATTCCTTACACAGGTTCCTGAATGCTGTTCTGATGTTAGCCAGCCTCGCATATGCCGCAGACGTTATTCTTTTTATGTGGGCTTCAGGAGACAGGTTTGGTGTGATATCAACTCCTAGATCTTTCTCTCTGTTCGTTTCATTAAGTACTTCATCTCCTATTCTGTATCCTGTATCTGGCCTCCTATTTCCACTGCCTATTTTCATTACTTTGCATTTACTCGGGTTGAACTTCAACAGCCATTTGTTGGACCATTCACTCAGTCTGTCTAGGTCATCTTGTAGCCTCTTACTATCGTCCTCAGTTTCAATCCTCCACATAATTTTTGCATCATCGGCAAACATTGAGAGAAACGATTCTATACCCTCTGGGAGATCATTTACATATATCAGAAACGGTATAGGTCCAAGGACCGACCCCTGCGGTACTCCACTCGTAACGTCTCGCCAATCTGAGACCTCACCCCTCACACTGGCTCGTTGTCTCCTGTTACTTAGGTACTCCTGTATCCAACGGAGTACCTTCCCTTTCACTCCAGCCTGCATCTCCAGTTTTTTCACTAGCCTCTTGTGTGGCACTGTATCAAAGGCTTTCTGACAATCCAAAAATATGCAGTCTGCCCACACTTCTCTTTCTTGCCTTATTTTTGTTGCCTGGTCGTAGAATTCAAGTAACCCTGTGTGTGTGTGTGTGTGTGTGTGTGTGTGTGTGTGTGTGTGTGTGTGTGTGTGTGTGTGTGTGTGTGTGTGTGTGTGTGTGTGTGTGTGTGTGTGTGTGTGTGTGTGTGTGTGTGTGTGTGTGTGTGTGTGTGTGTGTGTGTGTGTGTGTGTACTCACCTATTTGTACTCACGTATTTGTGCTTGCGGGGGTTGAGCTTTGGCTCTTTCGTCTCGCCTCTCAACTATCAATCAACTGGTGTACAGATTCCTGAGCCTACTGGGCTCTATCATATCTACATTTGAAACTGTGTATGGAGTCAGCCTCCACCACATCACTGCCTAATACATTCCATCTGTTAACTACTCTGACACTGAAAAAGATCTCTCTAACATCCCTGTGGCTCATTTGGGTACTCAGTTTCCACCTGTGTCCCCTTGTTCGCTTACCACCAGTATTAAACAGTTTATCCTTGTCTACCCTGTCAATTCCCCTAAGGATTTTGAAGGTAGTAATCATGTCTCCCCTTACTCTTCTGTCTTCCAGTGTCGTATGATGCATTTCCCGACGCCTTTCCTCGTAACTCATGCCTCCTAGTTCTGGGACTAGTCTAGTGACATACCTCTGAACTTTTTCCAGCTTCGTCTTGTGCTTGACAAGGTACGGGCTCCATGCTTGGGCCGCATACTCCAGGATTGGCCTTACATATGTGGTATACAAGATTCTGAATGATTCCTTACTCAGGATCCTGAATGCTGTTCTGATGTTAGAACAGCCTCACATATGCTGCAGACGTAATTCTTTTTATGTGGGTCTTTGGAGACAGGTTTGGTGTGATATCAACTCCTAGATCTTTCTCTCTGCTCGTTTCATTAAGTACTTCATCTCCTATTCTGTATCCTTTGTCTGGCCTCCTGTTCCCCCCGCCTAGTTTCATTACTTTGCATTTACTCGGGTTGAACTTTAGCAGCCATTTGTTGGACCATTCGTTCAGTCTGTCTAGGTCATCTTGTAGCCTCCTACTATCATCCTCTGTTTGAATCCTCCTCATAATTTTTGCATCAGCAAACAGTGAGAGAAACGAGTCTATATTCTCTGGGAGATCATTTACATATATCAAAAACAGTATAGGTCCAAGGACCTATGCTTTACCCTGTGGGACTCCACTGGTGACATCTCGCCAATCTGAGACCTCACCCCCCCCCTCACAGTGACTCGCTGTCTTCAGTTGCTTAGGTACTCCCTTATCCAATGGAGTACCTTCCCTTTCACTCCTGCTTGCAACTCCAGTCTTTGCATTAGCCTCTTGTGTGGTACTGTGTCAAAAGCTTTCTGGCAATCCAAAAATATGCAGTCTGCCCACCCCTCTCTTTCTTGCCTGGTCGTAGAATTCAATTATCCTTGTGAGGCAGGACTTGCCATCCCTGAACCCATGTTGATGCAGTGTTACAAAGTTCTTTCGCTCAAGATGTTCCACTAGGTTTTTTTCTCAATCTTCTCCAACAGCTTGCATGGTAAACAAGTTAGGGACACTGGCTTGTAGCTTAGTGCCTCCTGTCTATCCATTTTCTTGTATATTGGGACTACATTAGCCGCTTTCCAAATTTCTGGCAGTTCCCCTGTTGCCAGTGATTTGTTATACACTATGGAGAGTGCCAGGCACAGTGCTTCTGCTCCTTCTTTTAGTATCCAAGTGGAGATTCCATTTGGGCCTATAGCCTTTGTCACATCGAACTCTATTAAAACATTCCTTACTTCGCCACTGGTAATTTCAAACTCTTCTTGTGGTTCCTGGTTAATTATTCCCTCTCTTATCTCTGGAAATTCTCCTTGTTCCAAAGTGAAGACCTGGAATTTCTTATTCAGTTCCTCACACACTTCCTTGTCGTTTGTAGTGAATCCGTCGGCCCTTATCCTTAATTTAATTACCTGTTCCTTTACTGTTGTTTTTCTCCTGATGTGGCTGTGCATCAATTTAGGTTGAGTCTTTGCCTTGCTCGTGATGTCATTTTCGTATTGTCTTTCTGCCTCTCTTCTCATCCTGACATATTCATTTCTGGCACTCTGGTATCTTTCTCTGCTCTCAAGTGTCCTGTTATTTCTATAGTTTCTTCGTGCCCTTTTTACTTTGCTGCTTAGCTAGCCCACATCTCTGATTATACCATGGGTTTCTCATCTTCATTTCATTGTTTTCCTTTTGGACTGGGACAAACTTGTTCGCTGCTTCCTTGCACTTCTGCGTGATGTAGTCCATCATGTCTTGGGCCGTCTTTTCCCTGAGCTCTGTTTCCCATGTTATATCTGTTAGGAATGTTCTTATCTCCTCATAGTTTCCCTTTCGGAATGCCAGCCTTTTGTTTTCAGTACCCGTCCTCGAGTTTAATAACCCTTCTTCAACCAGATACTCAAACACCAGTACACTGTAGTCGCTCATTCCCACTGGGGACCTCGAAACCGACTTTCCTTGTCTGAGTCGTTCAGAGTGAAGACTCGGTCGAGTCTCGCTGGTTCATCGTTTCCTCTCATCCTTGTGGGTTCCCTGAAATGTTACCTGGTTGATACCTGGTTGATGGGGTTCTGGGAGTTCTTCTACTCCCCAAGCCCGGCCCGAGGCCAGGCTTGACTTGTGAGAGTTTGGTCCACCAGGCTGTTGCTTGGAGCGGCCCGCAGGCCCACATACCCACCACAGCCCGGTTGGTCCGGCACTCCTTGGAGGAATAAATCTAGTTTCCTCTTGAAAATGTTCACGGTTGTTCCGGCAATATTTCTTATGCTTGCTGGGAGGACGTTGAACAACCGCGGACCTCTGATGTTTATACAGTGTTCTCTGATTGTGCCTATGACACCTCTGCTCTTCACTGGTTCTATTCTACATTTTCTTCCATATCGTTTACTCCAGTACGTTGTTATTTTACTGTGTAGATTTGGTACTTGGCCCTCCAGTATCTTCCAGGTGTATATTATTTGATATCTCTCTCGTCTTCTTTCTAGTGAGTACATTTGGAGGGCTTTGAGACGATCCCAATAATCTAGGTGCTTTATTGCGTCTATGCGTGCCGTATATGTTCTCTGTATTCCCTCTATTTCAGCAATCTCTCCTGCTCTGAAGGGGGAAGTGAGTACTGAACAGTACTCAAGACGGGACAACACAAGTGACTTGAAGAGTACAACCATTGTGATGGGATCCCTGGATTTGAAAGTTCTCGTAATCCATCCTATCATTTTTCTGGCTGTCGCAATATTTGCTTGGTTATGCTCCTTAAACGTTAGGTCGTCAGACATTATTATTCCCAAATCCTTTACATGCCGTTTTCCTACTATGGGTACATTTGATTGTGTTTTGTACTCTGTATTATGTTTAAGGTCCTCATTTTTACCGTACCTGAGTACCTGGAATTTATCACTGTTAAACATCATGTTATTTTCTGATGCCCAGTCGAAAACTTTATTAATATCAGCTTGAAGTTTTTCAATGTCCTCAGCCAAGGTAATTTTCATACTGATTTTTGTGTCATCTGCAAAGGATGATACGAAGCTGTGACTTGTATTTTTGTCTATATCTGCTATGAGAATAAGGAAAAGCAGCGGTGCAAGGACTGTACCCTGAGGTACAGAGCTTTTCACTGCACTGCACAATTGTTGGCTTAGAAATTTTCTTGTCGCCACCTCCATTAGTTTGGCTCTCTGTGTATCCTCTCCTCCATGCAGTTCCTTGTTCTCCCAGTCTATCCTTCCGTGATTGAAGTCCCTCATGATGAGCAGATAGGATCTATTTCTACAGGCAGCAGAGGCTGCCCTCTCAATTATAGTGTTAACTGACATGTAGTTGATGTCATACTTTTACCTGGGCCTTCTGTCATTTGGTGGAGGGTTATATATTACTGCTACTACTACTCTTGGTTCTCCCATTGTCATGGTGCCTGTTATGTAGTTTCTGAATCCCTCAAATCTTGGGATAAGTATCTCCTTGAAACTCCATTCGTTGCTCATTAGTGGCTTTACTCCATCACTCCACCTCCTCCTCATCCTTTTCTCTCTTTCCTTATTACAGTGTAGTCGTGGGGAAACGCCGCATTCATTATGATTCCTGAGAGTTTTGTTTCTGTGAGTCCAATTCCATCTGGGTTCACTTCGTCTGCCCTTTCCCGTAGTTCACTTGCCTTGCTTGTGATCCCATGTATGTTCGAGTACATCACCCTGAAACTGACTCTCTTCTCTCCTTTCTCAGATCCTATTGCTTTCCCTGAAGCAGGGAAACAGGGAGGGACCGGGATGGGAGGGCCAATGATGGGGGGATCTGGGGGATCTAGGGTGTGCGGGGGCTAGGAGGATCTGGTACGGGGAGGGTGATGTAGGAGAGAGGGCGTGGGGAGGTTAGGGAGATAAGAGGGCTTGGGGAGTGGGGAGGCAGGGGGATGTTTTGGGGGGTGGGTGAGTAGGGGAGGCTTGGGGTGGGGGTTAGAGGGGGAGGCATTGGGGAGTGTAGTAGAAGGGAAGGCTTGGGAGGGTATGAGAGGAAGGAGAGCTTGGGGGTCTTGGGGGAGAAGGGAGTGCTGAGGGGGATGAGGAAGAAGGGAGGGCTTAGGGGAGTGGGGGAGAAGGGAGGGCTGAAGGAGGTGGAGGATACTGAAGGGGTTCAGAGGGGGGGGGTGAATGAAGGGGTTAGGGAGGCTTGTGTGTGTGTGTGTGTGTGTGTGTGTGTGTGTGTGTGTGTGTGTGTGTACTCACTTATTTGTGTCTGCAGGATCGAGCATTGACTCTTGGATCCCGCCTTTCGAGCATCGGTTGTTTACAGCAATGACTACGGTCCTTATAACGTCTGCATTACTCGCTGTTTTGAATAACGTCTGCGTTACTTGCTGTTTCCTGTTGCTTAAGTACTCCCTTATCCACTGGAGCACCTTTCCTTTTACTCCTGCCTGTTGCTCCAACTTTTTTTAACAGCCTTTTACGGGGTACTGTGTCAAAGGCTTTCTGGCAGTCCAGGAAAATGCAGTCGGCCCATCCTTCTCTTTCCTGCCTAATTTTTGTTGCCTGGTCATATAATTATATAAAACCTGTGAGGCACAATTTACCATCTCTGAACCCATATTAGTGGTGTGTTACATAGTTATTTCCTTCAAGATGTTCTATGAGCCTTTTCCTCACGATCTTCTCCATCACCTTGCATGGTATACAAGTTAGGGAAACTGGCCTGTAGTTCAGTGCCTCTTGCCTGTCACCCTTCTTGTATATTGGGACTATGTTAGCCGTCTTCCAACTTTCTGGTAGGTCTCCTGTTTCCAGTGACCTGTTATACACCATAGAGAGTGGCACACTTAGTGCTTCTACATCTTCCTTTAGTGTCCATGATGAGATTCTGTCAGGCTCAACAGCCTTTGTTACATCCAGTTCCAGCAGACACCTTTTGACCTCATCACTGGTGGGGTCAAATTCCTCCAAGGTTGCTTGGTTTGCCTCCTCCTCATTTAGTGCAGTGGCTTCTTCTTGTTCTATTGTGAAGACCTCCTGGAATCTCTTGTTGAGTTCTTCACACACCTCCTTGTCCTTCTTTGTGTATCTGTTCTCCCCTTTTTTCAATTTCAACACGTGTAACAAGACTTTGTGCATTAGTAACAAGACACCTGGTGTTGTTCTTCAGCTATATCTTGCTCTGGTTAGGCCCCATTTAGATTATGCAGTTCAGTTTTGATCACCATACTATAGAATGGATATTAATTCACTTGAACGTGTCCAGCGAAGGATGACTAACTTAATTCCCCAAATTAGAAATCTTTTATATGAAGAAAGATTAACTAAGCTTAAATTGCATTCACTGGAAAGGCGAAGAGTTAGGGGTGACATGATAGAGGTTTACAAGTGGATGAATGGACATAACAAAAGGAATATTAATAGGGTATTAAAAGTATCAACACAAGACAGAACACAAAACAATGGGTATAAATTAGATAAGTTTAGATTTAGGAAAGACTTGGGTAAATACTGGTTCGGTAACAAGAGTTGTTGATTTGTAGAACCATTTACCGTGTAACGTGGTGATGGGGTCCCTCGATTGTTTTAAGTGTGGGTTGGACATGTATATGAGTGGGATTGGGTGGTTATAGATAGGAGGTGCCTCGTATGGGACTATAGGCCTTCTGCAGTTACCTTTGTTCATATGTTCTTATGTTATTTCTGTAGTTTCTCCATGTTCTTTTACTCAGTTGCTTCGCTACCTTGCATTCCTGGTTGAACCATTGGTTTTTCTGCTGTTTTTCGTTTTTCTCCTTTTGGATGGGGATAAACCTGTCAGCAACTTCCTGGCAATTCTGGGTGACAAAATCTATCATGTCCTGCACATTCTTTTCTCTAAGTTCTGTTTCCCATGGAAGTGCCTCATCTCATCATATTTTCGTCTTCGGTAATTTAGTCTTGTCCCCTCCGATCCCCTTATCCCATCCTTGGATAGGTTATCCCTACCTCCACTAAGTACTCAAAAGTCAGTACATTGTGGTCACTCATTCCTATGGGGGCTTCAACTTTGACTTCCCTTATTTATGACTCATTCAGGGTGAATATCAGGTCGAATCTAGCTGGTTCATCATTGCCTCTCACTCTTGTGGGTTCCCTGACATGCTGGCTCAGAAAGTTCCTTGTTGCCACTTACAAGAGTTTAGCTCTCCATGTGTCTGCACCATCATATGGGTCCCCATTATCCCAGTCTATCTTTCCATGGTTGAAATCGCTCATGATTAAGAGTCTTGAGCCATTCCTGCAAGCAACTGAAGCTGTTCTCTCTATCATATAATTGGTTGCCATGTTGTTCCTATCAAACTCCTGTCTAGGTCTTCTGTTATTTAGGGGAGGGTTGTAAATAACTGCCACTATTATCTAAGGTCCAACCACTGTTATAGTTCCTGTTATGTAATCTCTGAACCCGTCACAGCCCAGAATTTCCATCTCATCAAAACTCCAGTCCTTCCTCATCAGCAGAGCCACTCCTCCACCTCCTCTCCTTTCCCTCTTTTTCCTTACTATATAACAGTCCTTTGGAAACACAGCATCTGTTATGACTCCGGACAATTTGGTTTCCGTGAGTCCTATAACATCAGGGTTTTCTTCTTGTGCCCTTTCTGCCAGCTCACTTGCTTTATTGGTAATCCAATCAATGTTTGAGTAAACATTCTGTGTGTGTGTGTGTGTATGTGTGTGTGTGTGTGTACTCACCTATATGTACTCACCTATATGTGCTTGCAGGATCGAGCATTGACTCTTCGATCCCGCCTTTCTAGCTATCGGTTGTTTACAGCAATGACTCCTGTCCCATTTCCCTATCATACCTAGTTTTAAAAGTATGAATAGTATTTGCTTCCACAATCTGTTCCCCAAGTGCATTCCATTTTTCTACTACTCTCACGCTAAAAGAAAACTTCCTAACATCTCTGTGACTCATCTGAGTTTCCAGTTTCCACCCATGTCCCCTCGTTCTGTTATTATTACGTGTGAACATTTCATCTATTTCCACTTTGTCAATTCCCCTGAGTATTTTATATGTCCCTATCATATCTCCTCTCTCCCTTCTTTTCTCTAGTGTCGTAAGGTTCAGTTCCTTCAGCCGCTCTTCATATCCCATCCCTCGTAGCTCTGGGACAAGCCTCGTCGCAAACCTTTGAACCTTCTCCAGTTTCTTTATGTGTTTCTTCAGGTGGGGGCTCCATGATGGCGCGGCATACTCTAAGACGGGTCTCACGTAGGCAGTGTAAAGCGCCCTAAAAGCTTCCTCATTTAGGTTTCTGAATGAAGTTCTAATTTTCGCCAGTGTAGAGTACGCTGCTGTCGTTATCCTATTTATATGTGCCTCAGGAGTTAGATTAGGTGTCACATCCACTCCCAGGTCTCTTTCTCGAATCGTTACAGGTAGGCTGTTCCCCTTCATTGTGTACTGTCCCTTTGGTCTCCTGTCACCTGATCCCATTTCCATAACTTTACATTTACTGGTGTTAAACTCCAGTAGCCATTTCCCTGACCATCTCTGCAGCCTGTTTAAGTCCTCTTGGAGGATCCTACAATCCTCGTCTGTCACAACTCTTCTCATTAATTTTGCGTCATCTGCAAACATTGACATGTATGATTCCACTCCTGTAAACATATCATTTACGTAAATTAGAAAGAGGATTGGTCCTAGCACCGATCCTTGAGGTACTCCACTTGTTACTGTTCGCCAGTCCGACTTTTCACCCCTTACCATTACCCTCTGGCTCCTTCCTGTTAGGTAGTTCTTCACCCATACTAGGGCCTTTCCGCTTACTCCTGCCTGCCTCTCAAGTTTGTATAGCAGTCTCATGTGCGGTACCGTATCAAAGGCCTTTTGGCAGTCAAGAAATATGCAGTCTGCCCAGCCTTCTCTGTCCTGCCTTATCCTTGTTACTTTATCATAGAATTCTAAAAGGTTTGTTAGGCATGATTTCCCTGTCCAGAACCCATGTTGGTGCTTGTTTACAAACCCAATGCTCTCCAGGTGCTCAACAAGTCTTAGCCTAATTATTCTTTCAAGTATTTTGCAGGGGATGCTTGTCAGTGATACGGGTTTGTAGTTAAGTGCCTCTTCCCTATCACCCTTTTTGAAAATCGGTACGACATTTGCCTCCTTCCAGCAACTGGGCAATTCTCCCGACATAAGTGACTCATTAAAGATCATTGCCAGAGGCACGCTGAGAGCCTGCGCTGCCTCTTTAAGTATCCACGGTGATACTTTGTCTGGCCCACCGGCTTTATTTGCATCCAGTGTTGTCAACTGTTTCATTACATCCTCTGCTGTCACCTCTATATCTGATAGTCTTTCATCTTGGGTAATCTCTTCTAACAATGGGAGCTGCTCAGGCTCGGTTGTGAACACTCCATGGAATTTTGCATTCAGTACCTCGCAGATTTCCTTGTCGCTTTCTGTATATGCCCCTTCTGTTTTCCTCAGTCTTGTCACTTGGTCATTTACCGACATCTTCCTTCTTATATGGCTATGTAGTAATTTTGGTTGCTTTTTCGCTTTGACTGCAATATCGTTCTCATAATTTCTTTCCGACACTCGTCTTATGTTAATGTAATCATTCCTAGCTCTGTTACATCTAATCCTGTTGTCCTCTGTCCTTTGTCTTCTGTACTTCCTCCACTCCCTCCTGCTTCTCACCTTTGCTTCCTGACACTGTCTATTAAACCATGGGTTATTATATTCCCTCCTGCTTTTTTCCTTTATTGTTGGAATAAATCTATCTTCAGCCTCCTTGCATTTCAATATGACTTGGTTCATCATACCTTGCACTGTTTTTCCTCTAAGTTCTTCCTCCCACTGCACTTCTCCCAGGTAGTCCCTTATCCTTCTGTAGTCCCCTTTTCTGTAATCAAGTCTCCTTTCCCGGACCTCTTGTCCTTTGGTCACAATTTTAAGCTCCATCATGTAGTCAAAGACTAGGACACAATGGTCACTAGCTCCTAGTGGTATTTCATGTTCCAACTGCTCGATGTCTTCTACATTCTGAGTGATAATGAGATCTAATAGGCTGGGCGTATCCCCTCCTCTTTCCCTAGTATCTTCTTTCACATGCTGTGTTAGGAAATTCCTGTCAATAACGTCTACCAGCTTCGCTCCCCAGGTCTCCTCCCCGCCATGGGGATTCCTCGTTTCCCAATCTATCTCTCCTTGATTTAGGTCCCCCATGACCAGCAGCTTCGCTCTCATTCTATGCGCTAAAGTTGCTGCCCTCTGCAGTTCATCCATACATGTCTTGTTGCTGTCCTCGTACTCCTGCCTGGGCCTTCTACTGTTTGGTGGGGGATTGTAGAGTATCAAGATTACAATCTTCTTCCCATCCACTGTCAGAGTTCCATGTATGAAGCTTGTGCTTTCATTGGTACCCGGATTTTCCAGCTCATCAAACTTCCATTTCCGCTTTATTAGTAGTGCCACTCCTCCTCCCTGTCTCTGTGTCCTTTCTTTTCTTATCACCTGGTACCCCTCTGGAAAGATTGCATCCGAGATCATGCCATTTATTTTAGTTTCCACTATTGCCACTATGTCTGGGTCTGCCTCACTAACTCTTTCTTTTATCTCTTCTGCTTTATTGGCTACCCCATCAGCATTGGTGTACCAAACCTTGAGACTCTTCTTGGAAACTCGGGTGTCAGAGTTCCCCCTTTCACCAGGGGTCTGGGGGGAACTGGGGGGTGTCTGGGGGGCAAGTGGGGGCTGTGGGGGTGAGTGGGGGGTGCTAGGGGGGTGCCTGGGAGTGCCTGGTAGGCGAATGGGGTCTGGGCATCTAGGGGGGTAGGAAGGGCATAATGGGTCTGAAAGTTAGGGGTCTGAATAGCATAGGGGGGTTGAGAAATAGAGTGAGACTGAGAGTCAGATAGAGGTTGAGAGGTTGGGGGGAAGAGGGATACTGAGGGCGGAGAGCTGAGATGAGAATGGAGCATGGGTGCTGGGAGTGGAAGAGAGGGTATATTAGTTAGGGGGGAATCGGGGGTAGGTGGGGGTTTTGGGGTAGAAGAGGGGAAGAGGGAGATGGGGGAAGGTGTTAGGGGGTCACAAGGTGAGGGGGTTAAATGTGGGCTGGAGGTGCATAGGAGGGGTGAGGGTTGGGTGGGGTTTGGGGGTGAGTGGAAGAGGGGTGCAGTGGAAGCTGGGATGGAGTAGATGGAATTGAAGTCAATGGGGTAGAAGGGGCAGGGGAGTGGGAAGGGGTATTTGGGGAGGGGGGATGGGAAGGTGGGTTTGGGGAGGGCATGGCTTGACCCACTGGGGTCGCTGACAAGTGTGATGTAGCAGGGGCAGGGGAATCGTTGTGGAGGTGCAAATGTGGAAGGGACAGGGGGGTTTTGGGAGGCTGAGGCAGGGGGGATGTATAGGAGGGCTGAGTTGGGGAGGATGCGACCTGGGAGGTGACCTGGGAGGTGACCTGGGAGGTGACCTGGGATGTGACCTGGGAGGTGAGACTACCTGAGAGGCTAGTTCGGTGTCGTTGTTGCCATCTATTTTTGTGGGCTGTTTGCTCATCTTTCGTCATAAACCTCTCTATAAACACATTGTAATGGGTTTCACTTCCTCTGAGTAAATGCTTGCTCCTCATTATGTACTCCACTGCCTCCTCATTGGAGAATTGCACCAGAACAGGTCTATTCTTGGTACAATTGTAAGGTCCAACCCGTCGATTGATATCCACCTCGCGTTCTGCCATCTCTGCTCCAATACACCTCAATATCTCGTGCAATTCGTATTTTTCTGTTTCTATTCTCTCTTGTCTTGTTGGTGCCCTAGATTCGAATAATCCATGTATTATAATAGACCGTCTCCTCAGTAATTCATTGTCATGCTGGTAGCCTGTCCCCTGGGGATTCCCCATCCCAACCGCAGTCGGGATGGTACAATTGTGTGTGTGTGTGTGTGTGTGTGTGTGTGTGTGTGTGTGTGTGTGTGTGTGTGTGTGTGTGTGTGTGTGTGTGTGTGTGTGTGTGTGTGTGTGTGTGTGTGTGTGTGTGTGTGTGTGTGTATGTGTGTATTGTTACGTAAAAGGTGTTCGTCATGTTATAGCGTCGCAGCGAGATAGAAGTTGTAATATTTAAGAGTAATGTTTTAAAACTTCAAATGTTGTAGGGAGAACGAGGGTAACGACCATGAAAGTTGTTAACCACCAGCACGGCGTGACTCGTCCAGTGGCGGGAATGCTGATGGCCAATCAGAACCACCAGGCGAGGTAATGAGTACCTGCCCGGACATGAGCAACGCAGTACTCAACTCCCTTTAATCCCGTTGACAGGGTGTAGTCGTGTGTGTGGCTAGCCTTACATCTAATTTGCGACGATGTGCTCCACTATCCTCGTAAATACGGCCAGTGTGATCTAGTTGGGGTCAACGCCGTACGGAGTCTCAGAAACCTACCGTCTCCATCGACATAGTAAGAATATTAAGCTGCCCAAGGAATTATAAAATGTCTACTGACGCTGAAGAGTACAGTATATCAAATCGTCGTGGAAGTTGGGTTGATGAGAGAATTTCAAAAACTCTCAACTTTGGAGTTCTGGAGTAGTAGAACCAGTTAAGAGAAGTAAAGGGTTCTGAAGTGAACAGTTATGATTAGCGAGTGACGGCCATCTTATTAACATTGGGCCTTGCCATGTATATATAACTACACATATGATGTACATAAGTGTTTGATAATATAGTTGAATATAGCTGTTCTTAATCAGGACTCGGCCAAATAACGTGTCGCACCTGACAATGGGTCAGGCTGAGAAGTACGAGACCTGATTTTGCTCAGGGGAAATCACATTATGGTACCTTGAAGTATATATAAGTTAGTTCTAAACTAGAGAACCAAACTTACATATTTAAATGTGTTGAGTTTAATTAATCGACAGTTCGATCCCAACTGTGTGTACTCACCTAGTTGTGCTTGCGGGGGGTTGAGCTTAAGCTCTTTGGTTTCGCCTCTCAACCGTCAATCAACAGGTGTACAGGTTCCTGAGCCTATTGGGCGCTATCATATCTACACTTCAAACTGTGTATGGAGTCAGCCTCCATCACATCACTTCCTAATACATTCCATTTGTCAACCACTCTAACACTAAAAAAGTTCTTTCTAACATCTCTGTGGCTCATTTGGGCACTCGGTTTTCACCTGTGTCCCCTAGTGTGTGTGTCCCTTGTGTTAAATAGACTGTCTTTATCTACCCTATCAATTCCCTTGAGAATCTTGAATGTGGTGATCATGTCCCCCCAAACTCTTCTGTCTTTCAGCGAAGTGAGATTCAATTCCCGTAGCCTCTCCTCATAGCTCATACCTCTTAGCTCGGGTACTAGTCTGGTGACAAACCTTTAAACCTTTTCCAGTTTGGTCTTATCCTTGACTAGATATGGACTCCATGCTGGGGCTGCATCCTCCAGGATTGGCCTAACATATGTGGTATACAAAGTTCTGAATGATTCCTTACCTGGTTGATACCTGGTTGATGGGGTTCTGGGAGTTCTTCTACTCCCCAAGCCCGGCCCGAGGCCAGGCTCGACTTGTGAGAGTTTGGTCCACCAGGCTGTTGCTTGGAGCGGCCCGCAGGCCCACATACCCACCACAGCCCGGTTGGTCCGGCACTCCTTGGAGGAGTGCCTTACACAAGCTTTTGAATGCCGTTCTTATGTTGGCCAGCCTGGCATGTGCCGCTGATGTTATCCTCTTGATATGGGCTGCAGGAGACAGGTCTGGCGTGATATCAACCCCCAAGTCTTTTTTTTTTTCTCTGACTCTTGAAGTATTTCATCTCCCAGATGGTACCTTGTATTTGGCCTCCTGCTCCCTACACCTATCTTCATTACATTTGCTTGGGTTAAACTCTAACAACCATTTGTTTGACCATTCTTTCAGCTTGTCTAGGTGGTCTTGAAGCCTCAAGCAGTCCTCCTCTGTCTTAATCCTACTCATAATTTTCGTATCGTCCGCAAACATCGAGAGAAATGAATCTATACCCTCCGGGAGATCATTTACATATATCAGAAACAAGATAGGACCGAGTACAGAGCTTTGTGGAACTCCACTGGTGACTTCACGCCAATCTGAGGTCTTACCCCTCACCGTAACTCTCTGCTTCCTATTGCTCAGTGTGAGGAGGTGGTTCACCAGCTCACTTACAATAGTGCCCTTATGCCTGTGGGAGCCAGTACACTTGTTAAGTGCACTTGTTAAGTGGGCGGACTTAAGTTTGGTAACCAGCAACCGAAACCTCTAGTGTTTGGGCTCATGTGAGAGCCCCAGTCATCAGCAGTCCATAAATGTTACCCTGGCCGGGGTGGCATGTCTGTGGACAGTGCTAGAGCTGATAGCATCATCTCATTGTATGGCATGGAGCCAGACAACTTTGCGCGCGAACAGCTAGCCGCCGGCGTGGGTGTGTGGGCCTCCCGCGCTCGCTCGCTGGCCACTTGAGTCGTCATGGAAACCAGCCGTCATCTTAATAAACATCTTGAGCCGCCATGTTGGTCGGCCATCTTGGAGTTGCCCTAGGGGCTATGCTACACCGTCGCTGATTGGATGAGAGGGGTAGGCCGCTGTATGCCTTCCTCTCATTGGTTATTTCGAGAAGGACGCGGGAAGTAGCCGGTGTGAGCCTCATTCTGAACACAGCCGCCACCTTGTCAGGACGCTTCCTGTACTCAATTCGGCTAAATTGGAGTATAGGGCGTCGTGGTGGCTGGACTACCCACTGCTGATGCTTCCTGCTTCACCTACGACAACGGTCGTCACAGAATCCGGCCGAAGTCGTCGCTTGGAGGGGTTTAAGACATTGTTATTCAGGGGGGTAGAGGTACAGTGATTTGGGATCGTGTGAAATGTGCATACGAGCAGCAACAGACTCGTAGATCCCATACCAGTGTTGATTAGACTTGCTAGTGCTCTGTAGCAGTCGATGGGAACGGGGAAATTCGTGTCAGTGTTAAGGCAAATTTCCAAATGTTGTGTGAGACACTATCGTTGTGTGCATCACCTGGGTATGAATGCTTCACTTCACCGGGGAGTCGAGGGTGCGAACTCAGCCGTGTGTGTGTGGGAGGGGTTCGAGTGTGCGCCAATCTTTTTGAATAAATACCGCCGCCTACGCTACTTGGGACGAGCCAGCCACCTATAGCGGGGTGCCTGATGTATGGGAGGTGTAAAGCCGGCAGTGTGAATGAGTAAGTACCTATGTGTGTATTTCTGGTGATTAGTAGTCTCTAAAGCTTGAATTCGAGGTCAAGTGTTCCGTCACATTGTCACGCAGCACCTGTTCAGGTGGAGTGAATTGTGGGCGAGGAGATTAATCACCTTTGTTGTCATCTTGTCAGTCCAGAGGGACTTAAGTCTGGTGTACACAGACGTACAGTGTGTGTGTGTGTGTGGGTACACACGGGGAACAGAGTATACATAGATTAGCCAAGGACTGAGAGGATGTCCCAGTAATAATTATATTATTCCATTGTGGTAATCATTTTGATCGTCCGTGGGACGGAGTGATATCATTTCCATGTGTGGTCTTGCAGGTGTGGAATTCCAACGCTGAGCGCTCAGGTATGTGTAACGCCAGTGATTCCTGGCAATGATTATTGTGGAGTATACCACAGTGTGGATTTAATTTCTTGTATTGTTCCCAGGGCCGTGACAAGTGTGATTTATATAAATATATATTGTGGTTGCAGTATTAATTAACATAATTTTGGTGAGTTTTGGTGAGTGACGAGGCTGTCTAGAGAGACCGCCCCCGCTCTGTCGAGTAACGTAACTCTCGAGTGTTTATCGGCATGCGTGACCGATAAATCACTCACCCATGTGATTTAAGGAGTGTGAGATTCTCCTTAGTGTTCCCAATAACGTTTGATAGCTGTAGGCTACATGTGTCAGCAGTAATTTTATATATATATATATATATATATATATATAATCGTAGTGTCACGGTGCCCAGTGTTATTGTGTTATTTACTGTGTGGTGATTGCAATATATTGACCTATGTTCTAGGGGTCATTTGCAGCAGTAAGTAAGTAAGTGTGTGCAGTATCCTAATATTTGGAAATTAGAGTACTTGCCGTGTGTGTTATTGCAAAGGGGGTTGTTATTTGATGGTGATTGTTGCTAGTGTTGAGCAATCACCGTATGTGATTGCAGTCCAGTAAAACCATTGTGGGGCAGTGTTCTAGAGGGTTCATGTCCTGTTGGTTATTTTACTAGGTTCTGCAGTATTGTCATTGCAACCGGATTGTAACGTAAATCACTGTGATTTGTTAGTGTGATTTGTCATTGTCGTGGGGGAACTCGGCTGTAGACGAGTACTTGGATACACATATATTCTCCTGTTATCTGGTAGGACATCGAAGTCCAGTATTCAGTGAGGTGATTGCGAGGCAATTAATATAACGTAACCAAGGGAACGCCCATTGCTTTAAGAGAATTTGTTCTTTGACAATTTGAGTAACGTAGAATGCGTTTGGGTTAATTTTCTTTCCTGCAAGCAGCTACGGTAGTCTCAAGGAGCCTAGCCATCAGCCAGATAAGAATTAGAGTATTGTTTGTCGTAATTAACGGTCAGTGGGCCGGGTAATTGACGTGTTTCAGGAAGTCAAAGTAATTAACCTCGATCCTTGTTTGATCGACTCACACGAAGGCTACATTGTTCCATTAACGTAACGTCGTTATCTGCCCGGAAGTACCGGCACTTGATTGACTCGTGGGAGGAGTAACGTCATTTTAGAATAACGTAAATGTGGGGCTAATTACTGTTATTAGTCGCCTGAATTGGTCTGAGTATGGAAGGCTTAGACGGAATTCATACCTTAATGTAAATTGCTGAGCCAGTGTGAAAGGTTGCGTATTTTAATTGTTTAATTATTGATCTTGAGGATAATAATTAATTACTCTAAAGGTAATCACGAGTGATTACCGTTCTCTTAGCACTTTGGACATTGCAAATCAGAGTTTACCATCGCTGAGTGATTAGTAACCGATTAACGTAAATTAACGTAACTAGTAGAGATTAATCAGCTGTCTGGAAGTACAGGGATTAATGGGATTTTCTCACTGAATGCTCGACGGGTAGAGTGTTGTTCGATTTCCGCGTTACTAGTGACAGTTGTAAGAGTTGTTAATTTAACGTAAATGTTATTGTGTTATTAACGTAAATCAATTGTTATTGATTGTTGATCGTCCGTGGGACGGAGTGTTAACGTAAGGATTAATTTGAGGAAGGGTGCTGGAGTTGCCAGTGAACCCATTAGTTATTGTTGTCATTGAAAGACTACTGATTTGATTGCATTGCAACCGCTGTTGCAGGAGTAGACTGCACTGAGGCGTAGAACAGTTAGGAGGTTACTGGAGACGTATTTCAGAACCTACTGTGTCATTTGTTGTAATTGTGATTATAGATCTGTTAGTTCTTGCTTGCTTGTTGATTCCTCTGTGGTCACACTTATTTTCGAGTTAGTTCATTATGCAGTCCGAGGGGCTAGTGTCTAGCTGTCATTGATAGTGTCACAGGAAGGATTTCGAGTAACGTCATTGACATTTCTTTTGTTTTGTTGTAGTAGTTTGTACTTTATTGAATAAACTAAGTTGTTATGGTTAACACTGTCTTTTCGTTACACCCCCACACATTATTATTGTTATGCAAGTGTTCTTCACACTCGACTAAAATTGAGACTAATTTTCTGAGCTTTGGATCAAATATACGGCACCACACAACAATAAATTATTGTTGTGAGAGCCCGTGACCTACTCGTTAGATTCGCTTCGGCGATTGGCGAAGGTCAGCGGCCTAGTGGGGGGGATTTCAATTTTCATTGGGGTCTCGGCGTTTGCTCGCGCCTAGTCAATTGTTCATATATGGTCCCAAAGTGAGGAATGAGCTGTTTACTACACTGGTGTGTTAGCTAAGCAAGTCCTTCCTCAGGCGACCTAGTTGAATATCACGACAGGAATAAAGGTTAAAGAATAAAGAAAGTTCTTAGAAATTTTCCGAGCTAAAATTCCTTATACCAATTTCAATTTATTCCACAAATTCTCAACTCAAACTCTCACACTCAGATACTCCCTTATCCACTGGAGCACCTTACCAGCTACACTTGCCTGTCTCTCCAGCTTATGTACCAGCCTCTTATGCGGTACTGTATCAAAGGCTTTCCGACAATCCAAGAAAATGCAGTCCGCCCAGCCTTCTCTTTCTTGCTTAATCTTTGTCACCTGGTCGTAGAATTCTATTAAGCCTGTCAGGCAAGATTGACCCTCCCTGAATCCATGTTGGCGATTTGTCACGAAGTCCCTTCTCTCCAGATGTGTTACCATTTTTTTTTCTCACAATCTTCTCCATCACCTTGCATGGTATACAAGTCAAGGACACTGGCCTGTAGTTCAGTGCCTCTTGCCAGTCGCCCTTTTTGTATATTGGGACCATATTCGCCGTCTTCCATATTTCTGGCAGGTCTCCCGTCTACAGTGACTTACTATGGAGAGTGGCAAGCAAAATGCCTCTGCACACTTTTTAAATACCCATGGCGAGATCCCGACTGGACAAACAGCCTTTCTAACATCCAGATCCAGCAGGTGTCTTTTGACCTTCTCTCTCGTAATTTCGAATTCTTCCAAGGCCGCCTGGTTTACCTCCCTTTCTCCTAGCACAGTGACCTCACCTTCTTCTATTGTGAAGACCTCCTGGAACCTCTTGTTGAATTTTTCACACACCTCTTTGTCATTCTCTGTATACCTGTCCTCACTTGTTCTAAGTTTCAATACCTGTTCTTTCACTGTTGTTTTCCTTCTGATGTGACTGTGGAGTCGCTTTGGTTCGGTCTTGGCTTTGTTTGCTATATCATTTTCATAACTTTTCTCTGCTTCTCTTCTCACCCTAACATACTCATTCCTGGTTTTCTGGTATCTCTCTCTGCTTTCTGGTGTTCTGTTATTCCGGAAGTTCCTCCACGCCCTTTTGTTCAGTTTCTTCGCTTCCATACATGCCCTATTATACCATGAATTCTTCTGTTGTTTCTCGGATATTTCAATTTGGACCGAGATGAACCTGTTTACTGCCTCCTGACACTTTTGGGTGACATAGTTCATCATATCTTGTACAGACTTATCTCTGAGGTCTGTGTCCCAAGGTATTTCCCCTAAGGAAACTTCTCGCCTCTTCGTAATTCCCCTTTCGGTATGCCAGCCTTTTGTTTCCTAGTTCTTTTTTGGGGGAGATAATTCCTAGCTCTACCAGGTACTCAAAGTTCAATACCAATTCAATGTGTGTGTGTGTGTGTGTGTGTGTGTGTGTGTGTGTGTGTGTGTGTGTGTGTGTGTGTGTGTGTGTTAGAAAAATATATATATTAGACATAATAAAGGAACAATAAAATTGGTGAAAGGCGGTCCAAGAGCTAATAGCTAGATTCTGCAGATACAAATAGTAAATACACACCATACATACACACATGCACAAAGTTATGGAAAAGAACTTGCTTCCAAAACTCGTAAGTGATGAGACGAGAGAGACAAAATACTGATGCCAGACCTATGTTACGTATTCCTATTTAAAGAATACTCACATTAATGTACAATATAAAATTTATTATGTTTTGTTCTTGCATGAAGATATATATATATATATATATATATATATATATATATATATATTTTATTAAATATGACCGAAAAAGTAAGATTAATAATTCTAACACGAATTTTCTCAATCTTTCGTACATTATGCTTCACTGTTGGAGGTAAATTAAAAATCACTTCTCCAAAATTCATTTTTATTTCTAGTCTGACGCGACACGGGCGCGTTTCGTAAAACTTATTACATTTTCAAAGACTTCACAAATACACAACTGATTAGAACTTGCGTTTCCCTGATTTTATATCTACATTTGAGTGAGGTGGGAAGGGTGATGTGGCATTACATTTTGAGTAAGGTGGGAAGGATGATGTGGCATTAGAGGATATTAATAGGGTATTAAAAGTATCAACACAAGACAGAACACGAAACAATGGATATTGAATAGAAGTGTTTGTAGAAAGCCTATTGGTCCATATTTCTTGATGCTTCTATATTGGGGCGGAGTCTTGAGGTGGGTAGAATATAGTTGTGCAATAATTGGCTGTTGATTGCTGGTGTTGACTTCTTGATGTGTAGTGCCTCGCAAACGTCTAGCCGCCTGCTATCGCTGTATCTATCGATGATTTCTGTGTTGTTTACTAGGATTTCTCTGGCGATGGTTTGGTTATGGGAAGAGATTATATGTTCCTTAATGGAGCCCTGTTGTTTATGCATCGTTAAACGCCTAGAAAGAGATGTTGTTGTCTTGCCTATATACTGGGTTTTTTGGAGCTTACAGTCCCCAAGTGGGCATTTGAAGGCATAGACGACGTTAGTCTCTTTTAAAGCGTTCTGTTTCGTGTCTGGAGAGTTTCTCATGAGTAGGCTGGCCGTTTTTCTGGTTTTATAGTAAATCGTCAGTTGTATCCTCTGATTTTTGTCTGTAGGGATAACGTTTCTATTAACAATATCTTTCAGGACCCTTTCCTCTGTTTTATGAGCTGTGGAAAAGAAGTTCCTGTAAAATAGTCTAATAGGGGGTATAGGTGTTGTGTTAGTTGTCTCTTCGGAGGTTGCATGGCTTTTCACTTTCCTTCTTATGATGTCTTCGATGAAACCATTGGAGAAGCCGTTATTGACTAGAACCTGCCTTACCCTACAGAGTTCTTCGTCGACTTGCTTCCATTCTGAGCTGTGGCTGAGAGCACGGTCGACGTATGCGTTAACAACACTCCTCTTGTACCTGTCAGGGCAGTCGCTGTTGGCATTTAGGCACATTCCTATGTTTGTTTCCTTTGTGTAGACTGCAGTGTGGAAACCTCCGCCCTTTTCCATGACTGTTACATCTAGAAAAGGCAGCTTCCCATCCTTTTCCGTCTCGTAAGTGAAACGCAGCACGGAACTCTGCTCAAATGCCTCCTTCAGCTCCTGCAGATGTCTGACATCAGGTACCTGTGTAAAAATGTCGTCAACATACCTGCAGTATATGGCCGGTTTCAAGTTCATGTCGACTAAGACTTTTTGCTCGATGGTACCCATGTAGAAGTTTGCAAACAGGACACCTAGGGGAGAACCCATAGCGACCCCATCTACTTGCTTATACATGTGCCCATCCGGGCTCAAGAAGGGTGCCTCTTTAGTACAAGCTTGGAGTAGTTTCCTCAGAATACTTTCTGGCATGTCAAGAGGAGTACAGGCTGGATCACGATACACTCTGTCGGCTATCATTCCGATTGTCTCGTCCACAGGTACGTTGGTAAACAGCGATTCTACGTCCAACGAGGCTCTTATCCCTGTGGCCCGTGCGCCCCGCAGTAAGTCCACAAATTCCTTTGGAGACTTCAGGCTGAAGGCGCAAGGAACATAAGGAGTCAGCAGGCCGTTGAGTCGCTTCGCCAATCTGTACGTGGGTGTGGGTATCTGGCTAATGATTGGCCGAAGTGGGTTTCCAGGCTTGTGCGTCTTGACATTTCCATACGCATATCCAGGTTTATATTCCCCAATGATCTTTGGCAGGTGGAGTCCGGATTTCTTGGCGTTCACAGTTTCGATCAGTTTGTTGACCTTTGCTTTTAATTCGGCTGTAGTGTCCTTCGTTACCCTTTGGAACTTAGTTTGGTCAGAGAGTATGATGTTCATTTTCGCCAGATATTCGTCTTTTTTAAGAATGACATATATTGGCGACTTGTCACCTCTCCTGACAACTATCTCCTTGTTCTCACGAAGGCTTTTAGCTGCCGCTCTAAGCTCGGGGGACAGTATGGTGCTTCTGTAGTTGCCTCGATTCTTTCCTCCTTCTGCAATAAGTTCTGCTTGTAAGGTATCTTTGGTAGTGACCAAAAAAAAAAAAATATACTAATATATATATATATATATATATATATATATATATATATATATATATATATATATATATACATATATATATATATATATATATATATATATATATATATATATATATATATATATATATATATATACATATATATATATATATATATATATATATATATATATATATATATATATATATATTTTTTTTTTGTAATGTATCATATGTTTTGGCAACACAGTTGAGAGGAGCGGGGGGCTTGATAAGTCACAGGTACGGGACGTGTGAGATTCGGGTCAACTTCCTGATAAAATACAGGAAAGCTTGTATTGTGTAGTTGCCAGCTTTTCCTCTGTATTATTCTCAATAAATATATTTGTTTTATATAAAATATGATACCTCTGTTGATGCATGTCAACCTGATTATTCATATTTAAGTATTCTAACGTTTGCCTTAGCCTAGTTAGGTCGCTCACTTAAATAAGTTAATTTATATAAATTTATCATTCGTTATGTTGTGAGGAGGGGGGGGGGCGAGAGCTGGGGGACTCCGATGCCAGTTTAGGTCTTTTTTATTTATATAAAAAATCACAACACAAATCAGAATACAAAATCATAAGACAAACACAAATCAAAGAAAGAACAGAACAATAATACATAATACACAATCAGCATAAAGCAAACACATAGCACATGAAAGAGACAAAGAACATTAAGTAATGACAAAAAAAAACCACACACACACACGTAACACAGGGACAGTAATACAAAACACCCAGATAATCAAAAGGGGAGGAGAATAAAGCATAACCCCAAACCCCACACAGAGAAACACAAAATACATATGAGGCATGCTCCAGAAACAGAGGAGCAAACAAGCACACATACCATAAATAACATAAAAGGCACAAAAAAGGCACAAAGCACACAACTAACATATGACAAACAAAAAGGCACACGCAGGAGCCAGGGAAAGAATAAAAGCCACACCCACGCACAAACACACCAAACCAAAACACACAACCTCAGGAGCAAACACTACAAAAACGAAACAACCACACACACACCCAGCCCAACCTCCGCCGAGGAGGCCCACCAGAGGGCCGTGGACCGAAGACGAACCGGAACAAGACCCACCCACCTACCCAACCCGTGACCAGTCAACCAAAAGCATCCCCACGAACATACGCACCAGTAAACCAACCGCAAAAATCCCCCGGAAAAGCACCCTGCAGCCACCACCAGGTGTACCGCAAGCGGCCTCTCAAAAACCCCAAAACCCTATCAACCCTATAACCCTCCCTCCGACCAACCCACACACAATACAAATAGTCAGCCATAAGAAGACATAATGTATTCCGCACCCGGCGAGAGCCCTGCGGAAAAGACAAAAACAAAAACTGCAAAAACCCACCCCTATACCCCGGCCCACAAACCACGGCCAACACATCCCGAAACCAATCAAGCAAACCACTCAACCGCTCACTAAAATAGAAAGCATGCAACTGAGTCTCGGGCAATCCACAGTGGACACATGCGGCAGAGGTGCGCAAACCCAGCATGCACAACCATTCATTTGTTGCTAACGACAAATGTAACACGCGAAACAACAAATCCCATTGCTGCGGCGCCAAAAACCGCGCACCCCAACGCCGCCCACACTTCCCCCCAATCCCAACATGGGAATAAAGCCTCCACCCGCGGCCGAACACGACGAAACAAAATCCCATAAATCGCCTTAACCAAAAGAGACATGAAACCCGGACAACTGCAGACAGCCCTGAGAATATCTACCGCCCAAGAGTAAACAGGTGGGGTACAGAAGACCACCTCCCGACAACCACCGAAATGCACCAAAAAACTAATCCTAACCGAACAATAATAAACACACAAAGCATTGAGCCCCCCACGCATCGCCAATCCCTGACGCAACGAGACCCAGAACAGCGCCTGGGCTCTGGTAAACACATCCGGAATACCAACCCCACCCTCCCGCATAGCTAACACCAACGTCAAGCGATGAACCGGGTGGTATCGTTCACACCACACGTACCTATAAACCTGACGTTCCAACCCCAGAGCCAGCCGGCGATCCAGGGGGGAAACACTGAGCCATGAACCAAACACGCGACAAAACCTTACAAGTAACCAGCAACGCCCGCTGATAAATCGTCAATGGGCGCGCAGCCAACAACCCAACAGCAACACCAACACTACGCGAAACTGCACCCCAATTATATTCCAAAGAGCGTTCGTAGGAAGCGAACCAGGTGATCCCCAGAACACGAAGAGAGGTGACCACCGGAAACCAAGACCCCTTCCACACAAGGCGAGAGGACCACTCACCGATACCCAGAAGTCCGGACTTGGCACGATTAACTTGGGCCCCAGTGGCCAACTCAAACCTCTCAACCATGGCCTGGACCGCCCCAACAGAACCCTCCGAGGCCACAAACAGGACGGTATCATCCGCATAACCGCAGATGGGTAACCAAAGACCAGACGGCAGCCGGGGAGGGAGGATCAACGCATAGGCCTTGACCGCCCGAAGAAAAGGCTCCTGAAAGAGCACATAGAGGAGCACAGAAAGTGGACAACCCTGTAACACCGAACGGCGCACAGGGAAAGGAGCACTCAAGAACCCATTAATGCATACCCGGCTGCAACACCGACCGTACAACATACGCACCCAACGAACAAACAAAAGCTGAAACCCAAGCCGCTCTAACCCAGACAGAGCTGTCACGACGTTTTGACAAACTGTCACACTTGTGACAACGTAACAATTATTGAAATACCATTGAGGCTACGTTGTATTTGCTGGGGGAGAGAAAAAAGGGGTGAGAGGGGGTAGTGAGAGAGAGGGGGGAGGGGTAGAAGAGGGGAAAGATGGAAAGGGGGGTTAGGGTTAAAAGAGGGAAGGAGGGCAGTAGACAGACAGACAGAGACCCAGTTACTGCTGGGTACCATTGTATCAATAACAGAGAATGTCTGTCTATCCGGTGATAGAGGCTAGAGGCTCAGGGCAAGTCTCACTGGTCTTTGCATGGTGATTTATGATTACTTGGGTGATGGGTCGACCCCATGCCCCTCCTTAAGGAGGACCGGTTCCAGTTCCGCCACGTGGTGAACCCTTTCAGTCTCAACACGTTACTCAGTTTTCAAGAGCGCTTTTAAAGAGATTTTCAGCATGGGAGGGAGGAGAGAAGGAAGAAGGGAGAAATATTAGAGGAGGGGGAGAGGCAGAGAGAGACCCGGGCACCGCCGGCTACCTGTATAAGAGAACTTGGGAGGGGGGAGATATTTGACGTTGAGCATATCTGTCTGTCCACCTATCTTTATCTCTGTCTACTTATCTTGCCATTTGTCCATTCATCTACTCATTTGTCCATCTATATATCCATTTATATATCTACCCGTCTACTCATCCATCTATCTATCCTTTTATCTATCTAACCGTCTACATCCATCTATCTATCACTTCATCCAACCATCTACATGTCCATTTATCTGTCCATCTATCCATCAATCAATTCTCCCGTCTATCCATCCATTCATCTACCCATCTATCATTTACTGTCTTCCTATCTACATATCAATCTGTCCATCTATACATTTATCCATTCATATATGCATCCATCTATTTATTCACCTATACATCTATCCATCTGCCTATCTACCGATCACCTATCTTTCCACCAATCTATCCATCTATTCATCCATGTATCTATCCAGCTACTCATTTATCTCTCCATCTGTCATTCCTCTATCCATCTATTCACCCATTTTTACATCAATATATCTGTCCATGCATGTATCCATCCTTCTGCCTGTGTGTCCGTCTCTGCCCCATTCTCCCGCTTCCCTATCCCCATGGCTCTTGAGACCCTCCCCCCACTGCCCATTTTGTCCCACCTCTCCCCCTTTTCTCAGAAAATGTTTGGGTCTTTCCCGCCCCTTCCCACTCCACCCCACCACCTTCGTCTTCCCCCTGCCCCTCTTTCCACTCTTCCCCTCACACTACACAGATCCCCCTGCCCCTTTCACCCGTGCTTCCCTTTCTGTTCTCTATCCCTATTTATATCACTTCCTCTATCCTTCTGTCTCTCACTGTCCTATAATATTACTACACGCATATTAAAAGCGAAAGTCACTATGTCTCTTTAATAATAAATGGAAGTCACACAGAATATAATAGATCCCACTGTAGAGTTTTTCGGTTGGGCCGGAGAGGCATAATTTAAGCCGTGTGTTTTTATGGGATTATTGTCTTAGGTTAACTAGCAGGAAATTTCTATTAATTTTCCAGAGATAAGCGAATAATGGTGCACATTTATGAAAAAAAAAGAGTTCATTTTTGTAAATATCTTCGTTTGGGCATTGACGGCCAGCCCGCGTCCCAAGCATTCCCGACGTCACTAAACTGATGCATTCCCGACGTCACTAAACTGTTGCATTCCCGACGTCACTAAACTGTTGCATTCCCGACGTCATTAAACTGTTGCATTCCCGACGTCACTAATCTGTTGCATTCCCGACGTCACTAAACTGTTGCATTCCCGACGTCACTAAACTTTTGCATTCCCGACGTCACTAAACTGTTGTATTCCCGACGTCACTAAACTGTTGCATTCCCGACGTCACTAATTTGTTGCATTCCCGACGTCACTAATCTGTTGCATTTCCGACGTCACTCAACTCTTGCCTTCCAACGTCACTAAACTGATGCATTCCCGACGTCAGTAATCTGTTGCATTCCCGACGTCAGTAATCTGTTGCATTCCCGACGTCAGTAATCTGTTGCATTCCCGACGTCACTAATCTGTTGCATTCCCGACGTCACTCAACTCTTGCCTTCCCAAAGTCAATAAACGGCCGCTCTCGTATGCTTCTTTCCCATACTCATTCATACCATACTTTGTTTGGTCCTGCTACGTGGACTAAGTACTTTGATCTCCATCCTTTAGATTCAACCCCTCCTGATGATTTTTCCCTTCATAGGCATCTTGAAGATTCAGTAAATGCCTCTGTTACCTTCAACCCCACCCGTGTCGTTGCTGCTCCTTCTCAGGATGCAGCCACTCGCTTGGCCGCCTTATCCTGCATTGGCGAGACCCCTGTTCGGATCTCCAAGAATGCTCGGTTAAATGCCAGTGTTGACACTGTTCTCCTTCCGCACCATGTTGCAACCGGTGTTAGGAATCTAAAAGACTGCCACGAGGATATCAAGCATATCCTCGAGGCCCAGGGTCATTCTGTCCTCCAGGTGGATACGTTTACTCGTCCCCCTCGTGGTCGTCGCCGTCTGCCCCTTCAGGTTGTGAAGATTACCATTAGTAATTACCAGTAGCACCCTTCTACCCTCTGTCATTCTTGCTGGTGCCAGATGCTCCGTTCAGGAGTATATTCCATCTCCTCGGCTCTGCAATAAGTGCTGGAGGTTTGGGCATGGTGCCCTCAAGTGCTCTAGTCCTGTCTCCCTCTATCCCATGTGTGGAGGCGAGGGTCGTTCTAAGTTGGAGTGCACTTCTCCCCAGGCCCGCTGCCTCAATTGTGGTGAGGCCACCCTACCTTCTACCACACGTATATACGTTACAAACTTGAGGCAGCCGTCCTCAACTTGAAAAACCGGGACCGTTTGTCTTTTCCTGAGGCGAGGCGCTAAGTTTATCGTCTTCCCCCTTTCGCTGGCGTTTCTTAAGCTCACGTGGTGCGCTCTTCCTCTCCTCCTCCTTACCACCTTCCTCAATCTCACAACCGTTTCCAAGCCTTAGACCCGGATATGCCCACCACCTCCTCCCCTGTTTCCTTCCGTTCTGTCCCGAGGGATCCCCCTCTTGGTTCTCTGTCTAGGGTTCCCCTTCTTTCTACCTAACCTGTCATGTCTCCTGTGTCTTCTTTCTCCTCTCCCTCTGGTCCTCCTTCCCATCCTTCTCCCCCGTCTCTTGGCTCTCCACGCCGCCTGACTGTGCGGGCCGATGTCCATTGCTCTCCTGGTGGACAGGTTGTTCGCTCTCGCTCTTCTTCTCCTATTGAGACGCTGCAGTCTGTTGCCCAGTACATTGCTGCTGGAACTCCTGTCTCTGAGTCAGAAGCGGAAACCTGGCTCCTCTCCTTCCTCCTCCCTGGTAGGTAAGAAGGCTTTGCTTTCTTCTTCGCCCCTATTTATCTGATTCTGTCGTTCCTTCTCCTCCCGCTTCGGTGGTAGAGCCCCCTGTTCCTACTGTGGAGGTTTCTTTAGCCCCCAGTTCCGTCTCGGTTGCTACCCTTGCTGAGGTGCGATCCCCTCTTTCTGTTCCCCCTCCTCCTGCTCCCCTTGCCCGCCCCTCTCAGTTTTCTCCTCCTCTACCCCCTTCCCATCCGACCCGTTGGCGCCATGAGGGGGCTTGGTGGTTGGCTGCCGGAGTGTGCTGCTCCATGGGACAGTCCTCTGTCCTTTTGTGGCTTTATGCTTCTGCTGCTGGTGAGCAGCAGGAGCATAAAGCAATTCTGGTGAGCCCACGCATTTGGACTCTCGGACTCCCACCCTTTCCTCACCACCTGTTTACTCAAGAGGCCTGTGGTCACTTAGGGTGGCAGTCCAGACCCTATTATATTGTGCTGTAAGGACCATTCTTCTCTGGCATACTTAACACTCGACTTTTAGTCCTGCTGAGACCCACTGAGAGTGCTCTACCCCTCAGTGCAGGTCTATGACTGTTGGCGCTGATGACTGGTAAGGCATGCTGCCTGCTCTGCCATTTGTTGTGCTAATCATCATCATATGATTATCAATAATAACCAGGTATCGGACGAAGTTACTTCAATTAATGTCGCCTGAAGAAGCAGGTATGGAGGAGGTAGCTGCTGGACCCTCAGGGTTCTCCCCCACCGTGACCAGTGACACTGTCACCCCACCACCCAGTGATGAGTTTGTGGAGATGGTAAGTAAGAGCCAGAGAAGGAAACAAGGGAAACAGAAGCCTGATGAACAACAGGGTGGACGACCTCAAGTAGCACCAAGGAGCAAGTACACACATCTGACCTTCCCTAAAGGCACGAGTGTGGCGGACAGGATTGTGTGGAGTAAGAAACTGAGCGAGGAGTACCCACCTGGCTCTGCAGGCGTGCTACGTCCACATGTCAACTCCCCATATGTGTATGTTTCAAGAGAGAAGCAGCAAGTTGTGGAGGCTCTTCTACAAGGGAAAATAGGTGATGTAAAGCTCTCCCTTCTAGATAATCCTACACAGAAAAAGAAGATGGATGAATACCTAGTCCACAGGTACAGTCACGGGTATCCACTAGCGTGGGCCTATGAATTAGACGGGGTACACAATACAAAGCCTACTGATCAAATAGTCATAGTCTGGAAGAAGCCTGAACCGCCATCTGGCAAGTATTGGTTAGGTGGGTTGTATGCGTGCCCCAGCACGTTCAGGGTGTGGCAACCAGACCCTGTGGAGTGTTACGAATGCTGTGGCAGTGGCCACATAGCTAAGCACTGCTGGTGCCTCGCACCCAAGTGCCTCGCACTTGGGTGTCTCTGTTCCGGTCCTCACCCACTGAAAGACTGTCCGTATAAAAAGACCAGAAACCAAAGAAAGCTGGAACAGGACCAACAGAACACTGTAACAGAAACAGGGCAACAACCTGAAACTGTGGCTCCGTCTTAACCGCCACTGAAGTGCTTCAGGTGTGGTACGGAAGGAGTAACCATCTGGCACTCAGATTGTACCAAACGGCCAGCCTTCCTTGGCACAAGGTGGCAAGTGCCCGAGACTAAACAATTGCCTACTGATGCCGGCTCTAGTACTGTTGACCCACCCGATAGCGGTGAAAGTACCAGCAACGCCCCTGACAACACACAACAGCCTGAGACAACAGTTAAAGGACAGTTGGCAGCCTTGCAAACACAGGTAACAGAACTGGCTGAAATTATACAGACGCTACGTCGGGCTCCTTCACAAGAGATACAGCAGCCTCCATGCTGCTGTGTCATAGCCGTGGCCCGCGCTGGTAAAGGTACCTGCGGTGGTGGTGACGGCGGCGGCAGCAACGGCGGCAGAGAGGAGAGCGATAACGGAGGCGGTGGCAGCGACGTCGTCAGTCAACTCGGGGATGACAGCGGTGTTAGTGACATGGAAACATTAACTGGAAAAGGAAGTCGATCCGCATCAGCATATATTAAAATGATTAATGACCTTAACAAACATGCTCGAGCCAAGTACAAGAATGAAAATGATAATATTCTGCTTGACAGTAATTATGCCATGCAACTTACAAAGAACATTCACTCACGGACCATCCCGAGTTCCTCAGTGATCATGAAACTGATGATGTCACCAGATGTTACTGACGACACCAAATGCCAGGTTGGTGTGGCTCGTTACGTCATAGAGTCACTTATTGACACATTGTGGAAGTGGGACGAGGACAACAATTGGCCAACAAGCCCCAGGGAGGAACAACACCAAGACGATGGCTGCTGTTGACACAAGAACCATTAGGTTTCTCAGTTGGAACATTTGTAGCATCAACAAAAGACTGAATGATCTAAATGCACATGTTACCAGTAACAACATAGATATAATTGCTATACAGGAGCCCTACACGTCCAACATGATAAACAAAACCCCACCAAAGATCAGAGGGTATTCATCCTATATTAATTAACAGCAATGCCACAGGCCTACTAACATACATCAGAAGTCAATTACCGCACACTCTTGTGAGCACGTCACACAATGTACACACACAGTACCATCACTTTCATGTACAAACTGCAGCAGGCCACTTCTCATTTCTCAACGTATATGCCAGAAGCCAGAAACTCAATGTAACATTGCTCCCAAATCTAGACAATCATGGGACAATATACATTTTTTTAAAAGAAATATACAAAGTATAGCACAATATACATGAACAGAAGAACAAGAACATTACAACAAAATATAAGCAGAAACACAAGCATAAAAGAGAACAATGCAGTACAAGACCCTAGAAACTCCAGGGACATTAGTCCGAATACAAAATGAAACATAATAATGGACATACAACAAACGGACGCATTACGGACATGGAAAGACACAACAAACATACACAGAATAAACCAGACACTCACACATACAAAATTTTAGTTTTCTAAGAGAAATACACAAAACACAAACCAGACAATAGAAAACAAACATACATACATACAGGACAAAAATAACAAAGTACGGAAACACGGATGCAAACTAAACATACAACAAAAACCAAGAAATAAAACACATAAAATATGGCACAATGAGAAAACCCCGAAACGGGCACTGGAGGGTACACACACACACACACACACACACACACACACACACACACACACACACACACACACACACTCACAAACAAAAACACAGTACTTTTCAAATAAATAACATGACATAAATAACATAACAGTCACATCCACAAAAAACGGAAGTACAGAAATACAGACAGTAAACACAAAACAAGCCCATCCCAACAACCCAAACTCGGGTGCAGACTAGTACATAACAACAGGCCTCATAAACCACCGACACAGAGGCATAAGTACAGAGCTACAGGAAACAACAAAAAATAAAAACAAAAAACATGTAAAGACATAAACAGGGAAATACAGAGATAACATAAACACAACAATGCCGCACACCTAATAAAGCAATGTCACAAGGACAAGATAATAAACACACGCACACAAGCGACATACACAACCACATCGCCCGCCACCCCAACACAATACACAGGGCGAGCGCAACGACACGAAAGAAATAACACCAAACACCCACAACCGCACACAACCACAACACAAACACACACCCCAAATGCAAAGCACAAAACATACAAGAAAACAAGCCACGCAGGGGCAAGAACAACACCCACACCACCCACACGCACAGACAAGGACATCCACCTGTGCACGCAGGCACCGGGGAAACATCACGCACAACACAGACAGAAACCAAACACACCAATAAACCAATCACTCATACTTCTCTGGGTACTCCCGAGCAGGAAACCGTAATCAATAAGCCTCCCAAACAAGTTGGTCACTTTCAGGAATCGGACACCCAGGAGCTGCAGTAGGCCGAGGCATCGAATTTGGCACTCCCGAGACAAAACACTGCGCCCATGGAACCCAGATGGTAGATGGGCACCAGGGAACAGGACGCACCAAGTCAGTACACTTAAAAGTCGCAGTTGCCGTAGATCCGTCGAGCACCTCGCCGGTCGAGAGGACAAAAGGGATGGGTTTCCCCCGAGGACGCTGGACACACGGGCGCACACTGGGAAGCACATCTGACTGCACGGCAGGACGCACACCAGCCCGCCCACTAGGGGGTGCACACTGTTCGGTGTCAGGAACCACACCGAGACCCGCGGAGGGTGGCTCTGCAGGGTCCCCAGAGCCCCCACCAACCGGAACAGGAGCAGAGGCCCCCCGCTTCACATCCTTCGTCAACACCACCACAAGGTCGCTCTTACCAGGGGCAACAGCCCAATGAGGGGAGCCACCAGCAGGAGGCACAGCATCCAACTCAGAAGGCAACACAGCGTCGGCCACATCATCCTCCATTGCTTCACGCTCCTCTGCCCACGACCGGTGAGGTGACGCACCCCGAGCCGAGCGACGGCGCTTAAAAAGAGGCTGCTGATCGTCGGAGCTGTCACCCCCAACAAGTGGTGTCCCAGAAGAACTATCGACAGGCGGCCCCAAAATTGGGGCAGCACGTTCACGCAGAACAGCAGCCTCGTTCTGCGTGAACGAGGCTGCTGTTCGCGGGGGCAAAAAGGGGGCAAATGCGGGGGCAAAAAGCCACCACCAGAAACGGAGACCGGAGTCGGAGAAGGAAGAGACACAACAGGCGGAAGGGAAGACGTCAGCACACGTGAGGTATCCAGGGAGGGCGACGGAACATGCAGAATAGAAGAGGTACTCGTCAACGAGGAAACTCCCAGAGGCGACGAGGCAGAGGACGTGGGTGGAGACACACATACTACCGCACCGTCAGCCCCGGGAAACACATTGCCTCCAGCAGGAGATGTAGGCACCACCCCTTCAGCATCCCCCAAGGCCATCGGATGCGGATGCACCTCCACAGTCACCGAACGATGAAGGTCCGAAACAGGCGCCCCCAGGTCCCTCGAGATCACCAGCGGGGCAGACACATCCGGTCCAGACGTAGCGACATCCGGAACCGCCGCGGGATGCACACCAGGCACCTGCACAGAGCGAGAATCCGCTGGGGAGTCCACACGCACAGATAAGCGAGGAAAATCATCCTCTAGGAAAACTGAAGGGGCTTCTGTACGAGGAGCGTCACAACCGGCCACGACGTGGCCCTCAGCACCACAACAGAAACACGTTCGGGTCTGCCCCTGATAGAAAGTCCTCAGAGACAACCCACGATACGAGACCCTGGACGGTATAGGGCTCGTGAGCCGCATGACAAGCGTGCGTGAACCCAGTCGGACCCCCTTCAGTCGGCCCGCACTCAAAGTGTTGAACCGGTGCTTCACCACCGACCCAAACCGTGTAAACAAGGCGATGAGGGCCGCCTCGGGGAAGGTCACCGGCACGCCGTGAATACTCACAAACGTCAAGGGCCCCCAGGGATCCGAGACCTCTACAGACACAGCCAAGGCCGGAAGAGGAAGTGTGTGGCCATTCCAGCGGGCCACAAACTCCCGGTATACATGTGACGTGGCGAATGACACCGCAACACGGGCGGGCGACAACTTCTCTAAGCCCAGGAGCTCGGGGACGTCAACACGGAGGACGTCGAGAAGGGAAACTTCAACAACGGGCCAGTCCACATCAGCAGAAAAATCCAGTCGCACTGTGTCTATTCTTCGAATACAATTAGTACCAGCCCCGTCCATATTGGCAGGTGGGGCCCCGACCAGCGGGAGCTCCACAGCACTCTTTGGTGGTATATGGGTGATCAGTTGACTTTTTCAGGGACAATATACATGGGAGATTTTAATGCTAGACAAATTACGCTAGGAGACATTACTATCAACGATAATGAATGCAAATTTATAAACTATGTTTATGACAACAGATTAACCGTGTATACTACTGATACCCAAACTCATTTATTGGGAGACAGACTTGATTATGTAATGGGTAGAAACCTTGTGCAAGACAGGATGGAATGTTCGTTGGTAAATCACTTGGTTAGTGATCACTATGCAGTTTCTACTCCCTGTGAGGTACAGTGTGATGTACCTAATAGACATCAGAGACGGAAAATGAATATTCCATATGGCTTGCATGACGACTTTATTAATTGTATTTCAAAATGGTATCAAGATTACACAATAACGAATGTACAAGCCTTCTCCAGAGATCTCGTTGATACAATTACTACCTACTACGACACATGGGTGTGTTAGGGAACAGCCCATAAGCCTAGCAAAAGTGGACAACACCTACCACCACTCAAATGGGTCCTCGACCCCATATTTGTTAAAGAACATGAACGAGTAAAACAACTTGGAGACACATACAAACGAACCAAAGCACAAGGTGACTTGCATGCATTTCTAGTTGCAAATAGAGAGGTGAGAGACATGAGCAACGTTATACGTAATAAACATTGGGAAGAGTTCCTACACAGTATAAATGAGCAAACAACACTTGTTGAAGTTTGAGAAAAGATACGAAAAACCTCTAGAAGCAACCCAACCAAACTACTGCACCACAGCCCACTGGAACAAGCAAACATTCACCTTGATCAATGGACACTTACATAAAACTACGACTCGCTCCCAATTAACATACAGCACAAACTTAAATGACACCCCCCCCCCCCCCAACAGACAACGAACCATCAAGCTTGCCTGTACAGCTATCGACGTGTCGGACCTTAATGATGTAACTGAATGGAAATTAAATCATGCACTGAAGATGGGAAAATCAACTGCTCTCGGAGAGGACGGTATTACTTAGTCTACTGAGATTAGTCTCACACATACCAGGTAATCCACTGTTAGTGTTGTACAGAATGAGTTTAAGTGAAGGAGTATTACCTGATGCTTGGACAAAGTGCCATTTTCCCATCACCAAACCACACTCAGATAATTATAGACCCATATCTTTAACATCGTGTGTTTGTAAAGTGCTTGAACGTATTGTTCTTAAGCGACTCATGTATCGTATAGAGGGGCACCTGTCACTCCAAATGTTTGGATTTATGCCTGGGCTCAGTACACAACACTGTTTTGCTGAGTACTTCGCACATATTGAAGCTTCCCCTCAAACAGTCTTCATCGACCTAGCAGCAGCTTTTGATACAGCAAACAGAGAAATCTTACTGGAACAGCTTGCCGAGCTGGGAATACAAGGAAAACTACTGAAATGGACCCCCCTCCCCATCCGGCCCGTTGGCGCCGTGAGGGAGCTTAGTGGACGACTGCCGGAGTGTGATGCTCCGTGGGGCAGTCCTCTGTCCTTTAGTGGCCTTGCACTCCTGCTGCTGTCTTCTCTAATTGTGCCGGATCGCTTTTCCTTTTCCTTATGTTTCGTTTTTCTCCCTCCTCTTCTCCTATCTGCTTGTCGTTTCCTGCCGACCTTTTGCTTGTTTTCGTTATTCCTTTGGACTTCTTCTATTTTGACGACTGGGTGCTTGAGGAGGCATACTCTTGTACCCGTAGAACTGTAGTACCCAACGTATCGAGCGACGGGAACCTTTCATTGTCAATCCCCCTTTCGTTGCTGAACCCGATCTCGACGGACTGATGGTTCTTAAGGTAGCATTTGTGGGGCGTATACTCACGACGCACCCCTAGGGGGCCCCGGCATGATCAGCAATAGCTTCCTGTTGGGTGTCCTGCCTCTAATTGTGGCTCCATGGTGGATATAGGAGCACATTCGTGGATGAATTTATCACTCTTCGTCTGTATGTCGTAGAATGTTTCTGTTGTACCCTCTCGGGCTCGTGGGGTGGGTGACAAAGCCCCCGAATCGGCCTGTATTGGAAGACCGGGCTCTGTAGCTTCTGCTGCATTGGTCCCCGACCTTGCTCCTCCTTTGACTCTCCTGACTTCTTCCCCCAGCTCCCCTCCCTCCTCTGTGGTTGGGACGAGCCTCAAGCCCCCAGTGGTGACCACTTCGTCCCCTGGTGGGGCTAAGTCTCTCGTTGTGACTACTGCGCCTTTTGACCCCTCTCTCTCTGGGGATTCTCAACCCCGTCCGCGCCACAGCCACACTCGCTCGATTCCTTCCCGTACTGATACGTATCAGGCCTTGTTTGGTCCCGCTTCGTGGGCCAAATACTTTGATCTCCTCCCTCTTGATTCTGCACCTCCTGACGATTTCTCCCTCCATCGGCATCTTGTTGATTCCGTGGATGCGTCTGTTACCTTCTACCCCACTCGTCTCAGTACACGTGTCGTTGCTGCTCCTTCTCAGGATGCAGCTTCCCGCTTGGCTGCCTTATCCTGCCTTGGCGAGATCCCTGTTCGGGTCACAAAGAACGCTCGGTTGAATGCCAGTGTTGGCACTATTCTCCTCCCGCCCCATGTTGCGACCGGTGTTCAGAATCTGCAGGACTGCCACAATGACATTCGGCATATCCTTGATGCCCAAGGCCATTCTGTCCTCCAGGTAGACTCGTTTACTCGTCCCCCTCGTGGTCGTCGCCGTCAACCCCTTCGGATTGTGAAGATCACCTTTGATGGTAGGACCCTTCCATCCTCTGTCATTCTTGCGGGTACCAGGTGCTCTGTCCAGGAGTATATGCCTTTTCCTCGGCTTTGTAACAAGTGCCGGAGGTTTGGGCATGGTGCCCTCCGCTGCTCTGGGACTGCCTCTCTCTGTCCTTTGTGGACTTTGTGAAGTCGGAGTGCACTTCTCCCCAGGCTCGCTGCCTCAACTGCGGTGGGGCCCACCCTACCTTCTCCCGTGCCTGTATCCATTACAAGCTTGAGGCAGCCGTCCTCAACTTGAAGCACCGGGAGCGTTTATCTTTTCCTGAGGGGAGGCGCCAGGTTCGCCGGCTCCCGCCTTATGCTAACGTCTCTTATGCTCATGTGTTGCGCTCTTCCTCTCCTCGTCCTTCCCACCTTCCTCAGACTCGCAACCGTTTCCGGGCCTTGGACCCTGATACGCCTACTGCCCCCTCCTCTGTTCCTTTGAGTTCTGTCCCAAAGGGTCCCCCTCCTGGTCCTCTGTCTGGGGTTCCCCTTCTTTCTACCCGGTCTGTCATGTCTCCTGTGTTTTCTTCCTCTTCTCCCTCCGATCCTCCTCCCCATCCTTCTCTGCCATCTATTGACTCTCCCCGCCGCCTGTCGATGCAGGCTGATGTCCATCGCTCTCCTAACGGCCGTCGTGTGTGCTCTCGTTCAGCTTCTCCTGTTGAGACGCTGGAATCCATTGCCCGGTACATAGTTGCTGGGACACCGGACTCTTTAAGTCAGAAGTGTAAGCCTGGCTCCTCTTCTTCCTTCCCCGGCGGGTAAGAAGGCTTCGCTTTCTTCCTCGGCCCCTACTACTGGCTCTATTGCTCCTTCCTCTCCCATTTCAGTGGTTACGCCCCCTGCTTCTGATATGGAGGTTTCTTTGGCTTCTGCTTCCCTCTCAGTTGCTGCCCTTGCTGAGGTGCGCTCCCGTCTTTCTACTCCCCCTCTTCCTGCTGCTGTCCTTGACTGCTCCTCTCCGTTGTTTCCTCCTCTTCCTCCTCCGGACCCCGCCCGCCCACCTCTGGTCTGTTCTCCCGCTTCCTTCCCTCCGTTTTTGCTCAGTTTACCCATGTCCCCTAACCCTGACTTTGCTGACCCTGATCCCAACCTTGATATTCTTTAATGTGCTATGTTGCTCTTTCGCCTTTGTTTCTTCCTTGTTCTCTGTTGTTGTCCTGTCTCTTCTCGTCGATGTCTATTCTTCAATGAAACGTTTGCAGTTATTACGCCAATTTCCTCGAACTTCAACTTCTGATTTCGCGGTTTTCGCCCCTTTGTGTCTGTCTCCAGGAGCCGATGCTTGGTGCTCGTCCTGGTCGCTTTCGTGGCTATTTCTTTCTCTCCCCCCCCCCCCCCTCTCAGCTGTTGCTGGGGCTCTTAATTCTTCTGCTCTCTTGATTCACTCTGATGTTCCCTTTGTCCCCTTATTTTTTCCTTCGCCTCTCCATTGTTCTGCTGCTCGTATCTTTGTGGGGAAATGGTACACAGTTTGTTCCATTTATCTCCCCCCCGAGTGTCCCGCTTTAAGCGTGTCGGCTTACGGCTATCCGCTGTAAGCGTGCAGCCTTGAAGAGACACCGCCGTCGGCAGACGGCCGATTCTTTTGTTTTGTTTCGGAAAGCGAGTGTGGTGGCCCGTAGGGCCACCACACTCGCTTTCCCTTGAGTACAAAGATCCCTTGAGTACAAAGATTGAGTACTATGGTCATCCCCTTGAGTACAAAGATTCTGCGAAGCTTTTAGGGTTATTCCTTGACACTCTTTTGTCTTGGTCTCCCCATATCTCTTACCTCCGTGTTGAGTGCTCTAAGGCCCTTACCCTCCTTCGGATATTGTCCCATACTTCTTGAGGAGCGGATAGGCGCACTCTCTTTGCTTTACATTCCTCTCTCGTCCTGTCTATGCTCGATTATAGTTCCCCTGCTTACTCGTCTGCTTCTCCTTCTACTCTTCGCCGTCATGATGTTTTGCACCATACTGGGTTGCGCCTCAGTTCTGGTGCCTTTCGTTCGACTCCCGTCCTTAGGTTGTATGTTGACGCTGGCTTCCTGTCTCTCCAGGACTGCCGTGATGGGTACTGTCTTTCCTATCTTGCGCAGTCCTTACAACATCCGTCCTCTCGCCTCTGTCGTGCTTTAACTTTTACCCCTCCTGCGGTTCCTGTTCCTCTTCACCACCTCCCTCTTTCTGTCCGGTTACCTCGCTTACAGGATTCTCTTTCCGTTCATGTTTCTAATGTTTCTCCTCGTGTTGTTCCTTCTTTGCCCCCGTGGAGAGTCCCCCTTCCGCGGTTTTGTACATCCTTGACCCGCATCACTAAAGCTTTTACCCCTCCTATGGTTCTAAAACGCTTTTTCCTTGAGCACTTTTCTTCTCATTCCTGCTCCGTTTCTGTCTTCACCGATGGGTCTAAGACTCTGTTGTTTTTCCTGATCGCACTTATATGTGTCGCTTACCTCCGGAGACTAGCATCTTTACAGCGGAGCTTTATGCTATTCTCTATGCTCTTCGTCTCCTGCTTTCTCGTTGTCAGTCTTCGTTTGTAGTTGTTGTTGACTCTCGTAGTGCCCTCATGGCTCTCGGGTCCTTTAATCCGGTTCATCCAGTAGTTGTCGAGATCCAGCATTGGCTGTTTCTTGTTCACAGTAAATTTAAGTCGGTTGAGTTTTATTGGGTTCCCAGCCATATTGGTGTGTCTTTAAATGAGCGTGCGGAGGCTGTCGCCAAGGAAGCTGTCCGCTCCTGCCCCATCTCTCGTAAAGGTATTCCATATTCTGACTTTTACCCGGTTATCCATTCCTCCATCCTTACCCGTTGACAGAAGGACGAAGAACGACACGCTTCCGAGTAAAACGTCATAGCGCAAGTCTTAGACGTAGAGAACCTGAAGCCATGATCGGTGGCCCAAGACGACACGGCATCAATCGCAAGTTGAAGCCAGCGTTGAAGGAGAGGTGAATCATCACCCTGACAACAAAGGGTAAGATCGCCGACATAGAGAGCGGAGAAGATGCCTGAAGGAAGAGAGGAAAGAAGACCATTGAGGGCAACTAGAAAAAGAGTAGTGCTCGGAACACTACCCTGGGGCACACCTTCGTATTGCTGAAAAGAGGCAGAGAGAGTGGTAAAAAGCCTCACCCAAAAGGAACGACGAGAGAGAAAGCTGTGCAGAAAGAGAGGGAGATGACCACGAAGGCCAAAAGAATGAAGTTGGGATAGAATATGATATCGCCAAGTGATGTCGTAAGCCTTCTCCAGGTCAAATAAGACGGCAACAACGGAGGTTTTCGCAGCAAAAGCAGTACGAATATAGACCTCCAAGTTCACCACGACATCTGTTGTGCTGCGGCACTTGCGGAAACCAAATTAAGTATTGGAGAGGTGGTGATGGTGTTCTAAGAACCACATCAGACGAACGTTATCCATACGTTCAAAGAGTTTGCAGACACAACTTGTGAGAGAAATAGGGTGAAAGTCCTTAGGAGATGTTCCCAGAGACCCTGGTTTGCGAACAGGGAGGACAACGGCATCGAGCCAGTCCTCAGGGACTGACGACGACTCCCAGATCCGATTATACAGACTGAGTAAATACCGAGACGTGCATGGAGGGAGATGGCGAAGCATCTCATAATGAATGCCATCGGAGCCCGCCGCTGTAGAACTGCAGAGGGCCAGAGCAGACCAAAGTTCAGAGAGAGAGAAGGGATCGTTATAGGGAAGGCGAAGATGAGTACAGAAATCCAAAGGACAAGATTCAACGACAGGTTTATGAAGAAGGAAAGATTGGGGAAGATGAAAGCCAGAGCTAACAGAAGAAAAGTGGGAACCCAGTTCGGTAGCGACCTGCAACGGGTCCGCCACAAGAGTACCATGGAGGTGAAGGACCTGTGAGACATCGGGAATGAACTTACCCGCTATATTGCGAATACGCTTCCAGATCTGCGGCAGAGGAGTTTCAGACGTAATGGTGGAGACATAAGATGTCCAGCATTCACGTTTAGCCGTACGGATGGCCCTACGGGCCACCACACTCGCCTTCCAAAATAAAAGAAAAGAATCGGCCGTCTGCTGGCAGCGGTGTCTCTTCCAGGCTGCACGCTTACAGCGAACAGCCCGAGCACAGTCTGCATTCTACCACGGAACGCACCTCCATGGGCCCCGAGAGGAAGAGCGAGGAATAGAGCGGAGGGCAGCATCGAAGACAGTGTCATGAAAAAGGAGGAGAGAGCGGGGAGAGACAGAAGGGAGAGGTCAGAAAGAGTAGCACTGAGGGTAAATAGGTTCCAGGCATTATACACATACATATACATACGCACACACACATACATTCATATACATAAATACATACATATATACACACACATGCATTCACATACATTTGTCTCTTTTACTCTGACAGGGTGAGATAGCTGATAGAGAAACTAGTGTGCAATTAAGCACTTAATCATTGAAGGTGATTATGGTGCTTTTACAAGTTCAGGTTATATAATAAATAAATAAATAAATGTTTATTTAGGTAAAGTACATACATACAAGAGATTTTACAAAGATTGATGGATTTATAGATAGAGCTAGTACATACAGTGCCTAAAGCCACTATTACGCAAAGCGTTTCGGGCATGAAAAACATTAATGATTAAAGCTTAATACTAATTGAATATAAAGAATAAAATGTGTTGAGAACAAATAAAAATAGAGATAAAAAATCGCTGGCTTCAACTTGCGATTGATGCCATGTCGTCTTGGGCCACCGATCATGGCTTCAGGTTCTCTACGTCTAAGACTTGCGCTATGACGTTTTACTCGGAAGCGTGTCGTTCTTCATCCTTCTTTGTCGCTTTATGGTCACCCCATTGTTTACAAGGAATGTACAAAAGCTAATACATTGTGTATAAGCTTTGTGGTTGATTTTTGACACTCGTTTGTCTTGGTCGCCCCATATCTCTTACCTCCGTGTTGAATGTTCTAAGGCCCTTACCCTCCTTCGGGTATTGTCCCATACTTCTTGGGGAGCGGATATGCACACTCTACTCGCTTTACATTCCTCTATCGTCCTGTCTAAGCTCAATTATGGTTACCCTGCTTACTCGTCTGCTTCTCCTTCAACTCTTCGCCGTCTTGATGCTTTGCACCATACTGGGTTGCGCCTCAGTTCTGGTGCCTTTCGTTCGACTCCCGTCCTCAGCTTGTATGTTGACACTGGCTTTCCTATCTCTCCAGGACCGCCGTGATCGCTGTTGTCTTCGCTATCTTTCACGGTCCTTGCGGCGTCCTTCCTCTCGCTTCTGTCGTGCTTTAACTTTTGCCTCTCCTGTGGTCCCTGTTCCTCTTCACCACCTCCCTCTTTCTGTCCGGTTGTTTTGCTTACAGGATTCTCTTTCAGTTCGTATTTCTAATATTTCTCCTCGTGTTGTTTCTTCTTTGCCCTTGTGGAGAGTCCCCCTTCTGCAGTTTTGTACATCCTTAACCCGCATCACTAAAGCTTTTACCCCTCCTACGGTTCTGGAACGCCTTTTCATTGAACACTTTTCTTCTCACTCCCGCTCCGTTTCCGGTCCCGCCTCTCAACCGTCAATCAACTGGTGTACAGATTCTTGAGCCTACTGGGCTCTATCATATCTACATTTGAAACTGTGTATGGAGTCAGCCTCCACCACATCACTTCCTAGTGCATTCCATTTACTAACTACTCTGACACTGAAAAAGTTCTTTCTAACGTCTCTGTGGCTCATTTGGGTACTCAGTTTTCACCTGTGTCCTCTTGTTCGCGTCCCTCCAGTGTTGAATAGTTCATCCTTGTTTACCCGGTCGATTCCCCTGAGGATTTTGTAGGTTGTGATCATGTCCCCCCTTACTCTTCTGTCTTCCAGTGTCGTAAGGTGCATTTCCCGCAGCCTTTCCTCATAACTCATGCCTCTTAGTTCTGGGACTAGTCTAGTAGCATACCTTTGGACTTTTTCCAGCTTCGTCTTGTGCTTGACAAGGTACGGGCTCCATGTTGCGGCCGCATACTCCAGGATTGGTCTTACATATGTGATGTACAAGATTCTGAATGATTCCTTACACAGGTTCCTGAACGCCGTTCTGATGTTAGCCAGCCTCGCATATGCCGCAGACGTTATTCTCTTTATGTGGGCTTCAGGAGACAGGTTTGGTGTGATATCAACTCCTAGATCTTTCTCTCTGTCTGTTTCATTAAGTACTTCATCTCCTATTCTGTATCCTGTGTCTGGCCTCCTGTTTCCACTGCCTAGTTTCATTACTTTGCATTTACTCGGGTTGAAGTTCAACAGCCATTTGTTGGACCATGTGTGTGTGTGTGTGTGTGTGTGTGTGTTTGGACACACGGAAAATACACATACAGACTGTATTAGAACTAGGACCGCAGGGGCCGTCCTAGAGAGTTTTATACTCCATACTGGAGGGGTTGTGTTGATTACATTTCTAGGTGAATTGTGTCATGTTCCCATGTTCTCTTATGTAGTCTTTTGCAGGAAAGGAGGTCTAGAGCCATTCGTCATCATTGTATGGTAGTGACTGTTATGTAACGCCGGAAGATTTCCTGCCATAGGATATTGTGGTGTGATACAAGTATGTTTTTATACAAATGTTGTGTGTTCCAAGGCTGTGATAAAGGTAATTATATATATACGTGGCTGACCTGTTTAACGTAATTTGGTGGATTTATAGTGAAGAGTGAGTATCGTCGCGGGCGTGTGTGACAGCTCTGTAGAGGAACGTAATTCATGTGAGTAATTATTGATCCATGTGATTGCTAATTACTTGCCCAAGTTGATCAGGAGAAGTGTGTAATCTCTTTAGTGTTCAGGTGAGGTCAGCGAGTAAGATATATATTTATAGTGCCACGTAGCTTAGTGTGTTATTACTGTGTTGTGTTATCAGTAATTTACATTGTAACCGAGTTGCAAATTGTTGGGCCGTGTTCTAATTAAGTGTTATTAGATCACCTTGTGTGTTATTGCTGTAGCTCAGTAAATTGCTTGGGCCATATTCTAATGGTTAAGATCACTGTCAGTGTTATTACTGGTGTTCTGCAGTAATTGTGAATTGCAAACGGGTTGTAATTGTTTTAGATCATCGAGTGTTGATTTATTGTGTCGTGGGTGAACTCGTCATTAGGACAAGTACTTGGTCTTATTCTGTATATTGGGCAGTCATCGAAGTCCAGTTTTCAATGAGGGTTAATTAGTCAAGGCAAATTAACGTAACGTAACCAAGGGAACACCCATTGCTTGTAGAGGAATTGTTCATAAGTCAATTTCAGTTATCGTAAGATACGTTTGGGTTAATTATTTTTCCAAGGAACCGCTGATTTGGTCGTTCAAGGGATCGGCGCCACAGCAGCCACTTCAGGGGAAGTCAGTGTGGCAGGGATTCTGGGAGGCTGAAAGCTTGCATTTAAGTACTGTCTGTTGAAAATTATCTGTCAGTTAGACATGTAATTAAAGGTTCACGGAAGTGAACTCCGAAATTAACTCCGATCAGGGTTTGATCGACTGACACGAAGGCTACATTGTAACACTAATATAACGTCTGTTATTAAGTATCTGTCAGTTGGACAGGTAATTTGATTAACTCTTGGGAACGTAAAGTCATTACTAAGAGAACAACACTGATACCCCGACACGTACCAGACCCATAAGAAAAACAAAAGGCCACACATAACACATATATGTAGTAACAGATAACAGAACACAGAACAGTACTAAAAATAAAGAACATAAATAACATAAAACACACCCACAACCAAATACACAAAACAGAAGCATATAGAGGACCACTCACACAAAGTCAACCACACCTCACACACACAGGAACAAAGGAGCACAGAACAAAACCACACATGCTACATAGGTTGCATCCCTGGAAACACAAACCGAAACTGTCTCTATTTTCCGCTTGTTACAACTTGTAATAAAGTTGTTACATCTTGGCTTAACGTGTTTATGACGTATTAGAACATTGTTACAACTTGCTATATTGGTTGTTATAACTGGTTAGGAGGTGTTAAAACTTGCTCGAACGTTGTACCAACGTCGTAGTTTCGGTGTGTGTTTGGTGGGATGTGTGCTACCATGAATATACACATAGACAAAAGCATAGAAAAATATGTACACGCACAGGAAACACACACACGCCAACATCAAGAGAAATGCATACAGAACCACCTACACCACTAACACACAACACGCAACAACCAAACACCCGAACACAGGGAGTACAGGCTAAGGTAGACCAAAGGCAAAAAAACACAAAAAAAACACAGGGCCGCCCAGGAGCCACAAAAAAAAAACACCCACACGCACACAGACACAACCCACGCACCCCCCGCCAAAAGGGGCTTGCTGGCCGAGTGGACAACGCTCTAGATTCGTGGACCTAGGGACCAGGGTTCGATCCCGATAGCCGGCGGAAAAGCAAATGGGCAGACTTTTCTTCACCCTGATGCACCTGTTACCTAGCAGTAAATAGGTACCAGGGAGTTAGACAGCTGCTACGGGCTGCTTCCTAGAGGTGTGTGAATGTGTGAAAAAAAGTTAGTAGTTAGTAACAGTTGATTGATTGACAGTTGAGAAGCCGGCCGAAAGAGCAGAACTCATCCCCCGCAAGCACAACTAAGTGAATACAAACGGCACCCGAAACTCACAACACACGCACAGGAGCAGCACTACCACAAGGAAGACATGCACAACCCACGCAACCCTGCCAAAGAGGCTCAAAGGAAAGGGAAGGGAACACAAAACGAAACGAACCCCTCTAAACCACTCCAACCCCCCAACACACACCGACACCTCCAACCCCACCCAAGATCAAGCACCGTCACCCAACCACCGACGCACCTACCGACCAAAAAGCAACCCCATGAACATAGGCATCCATGAACCACTGACCAAACTCCGCCGGAAAATAGCGCTGCAACCACCACCAGGTAAACCGCATGCCCAAAATGCGAGCAACCCCATAACCCTCCCGCCTCCCAACCCACACACAAAACACATTATCCGCAACCAAAAGACACAACGTATTGCGCACCCCCTCCACGAACTACTCGGAAAAGACAAAAACAAAAACCGCAAAACATCCCCCCTACATTCCGGTCCACAAAACACCTCCAGGACATCCCGAAACCAGTCAACCAATCCCAGCAACCAGACACAAAAATAAAATACATGCACCTGCAACTCACTAAAGCCACAGTGCACACACGCTGCAGACTCACGCAACCCAAGCATACACAACCGCTCATTCGTCGTCAGCGACAAATGCAGAAACCGAAACATCAACTCCCACTGATGCGGCGCCAAGAACCTCCCCCCCCCCAAACACGATCAGATAACACCCCAATCCCAACACGGGAATAAGGCCTCCACTTGAGGTTGCACCCGAGGCCAAAACACCCCATACACAGCCTTACACGAAAAGGGCAAAAAACCAGGATGACGTCAGAGCGCCCTAAGAATCACCACGGCCCAAGAGTATATAGGAGGGGTAAACAAAGCCACCTCCCGACAAACCCCCAAATTAACTGTAGTAAAAGTGTTATTATATTATTGTACCCGGATGGATGCTCGCTTGACTGTTTCGTTTGGATGCTCGCTTGACTGTTTTGTTGTTATCAGATCAGCTGTGTCGTGCCTGTGTACAGGTTAGTTTATGTTCACTCCTAGTTTAATTTCTATTTGTTCTAGCATTAGTCATGTGTAGTTTGCTTATTATAAAATATATTTTAAGCACTGTTAGTCTTTATAAGTAATGTATATTATATGGCTTGTGTTTATTGCAGGATGTAACTGTAGTGTAATTATTTGTTCAATAAAGCCACATGTCTGGCAATGTTTCTCCTTTACCTCAATTTATTGAACAAATAATTCAGCCAGTGAACATGGAGCGGTTACTACGGCCCGAGCGGTTTGCTAATGACCCAAACGCCACCAACGCCGCTCAGGAATGGCGTCACTGGCTCAAGATGTTCCAAAACTTCACTCTGGCAGTAGAAGAAAATACTCCCACCGTGGACAAGCTGCGTCTCTTAATAAACTACGTTGCTCCACGTGTGTTCGACTACATAGCTGACTGCACTACGTATGATGCTGCTGAAAAATCCCTAACAGAACTGTTTTTGAAGCCCAAGAATGAAGTATTCGCAAGGTATGTGCTTGCAACACGACGCCAAGAAACCGGTGAGTCGCTTGATCAGTTTCTTCAGGCTTTAAAGTTATTAGCTAAAGATTGCCAGTTCAAAGCAGTGACTGCTGTAGAAGCCTGTGATAACTATGTGAGAGATGCTATGATTAATGGGCTAGGTTCTGCCACAATAAAGCAGCGCTTACTTGAAAATAAAACTTTAGACTTACAGTCAGCCTTTGACCAGGCTCGCACTCTAGAAACGGCACAGAAACTTTCTGCCTCTTATGCTCAGCCAGGGGCTACAAATGCTGCCATGGCACTCTCATTAGACCTGGAGGACTTAGGAGGACAAGAAAGTGTAGAAGTAAAGGTTGACACAGTTTCTGCAGCTACATCTAGTGGTTTAAAGTGCTTCTTTTGTGGTTACACTCGACATCCTCGCAGTCGATGTCCAGCTAGAGAGGCTCTGTGTATGAATTGCAAGAAAAAGGGTCATTATGCTAAGGTCTGCCGATCTCTGAAACAGACTAACAGCGCTACAAACACCCAACATTCCGCTGCTATGTTCGCTACTTTAGCTGGGACTTCGTCCTCATGCCTCAATAAATCAGTGCTTAGTTCTAAGATCAATGGTATTCCAGTTAGTGCACTGATTGATACTGTTAGCTCTGAGAACTTTATTCATAAGAATATTGCCGAGCAGAGTGGGTTACACGTCTATCCTGACAATGGGGCAGTTTCTATGGCTACTGTATCGTTCTCTTCAAAATTCCTGGGGCAGTGTTCTGTAGACTTAGAATTGCAAGAAGAAACTTACCATGGTGTGAATCTTAAAGTGTTACCCGATTTGTGTGCTGATGTGATTTTAGGTCATAACTTTTTACAAAATCAATCTGTGCTCGAGATGGCTTTTGGAAGAGATAGACCTCCCCTTAGAATATGTGGATTAGCTGCCGTCAAAGTTCCGGCTCCATCTCTCTTTAGTAATTTAGCACCAGACTACAAGCCGATTGCTGTAAAATCCAGACGCTATTCTGAGGCTGACAAGTTGTTTATTAAATCTGAGACCGCTCGGATGCTACGTGAAGAGATAATTAGACCCAGTCATTCTCCATGGAGAGCCCAGGTATTAGTAACTAAAGGAGAACATCACAAGAAAAGAATGGTTGTAGATTATTCACAAACAATCAATCGATTCACGGGGCTGGATGCCTACCCCTTACCACCTATGGATGAGATTGTGAATAATGTTGCTAGATTTAAAGTATACAGCATGCTAGACTTGAGAAGTGCTTACCATCAAGTGGGTTTAACAGAGGAAGAAAAACCCTATACAGCCTTTGAAGCTTGTGGGAAGCTTTTTGAATTTAATCGTATCCCTTTTGGGGTCACTAGTGGAGTGGCTAGTTTTCAAAGGGTAATTGATGGCATCCTTGAGAAAGAAGGAGTGGAGGGTACCTCGCTTACATAGATAATGTCTGTGTGTGTGGAGATTCTGAGGAAGACCATGATAAAAATCTGAAACACTTTATTGACGTTGCGAGAAGGTATAACCTGACCCTGAATCTTGAAAAGTGTAGTTTTTGACTCAGGTCTATAAAGCTCTTGGGATATCTTATACAAGAAGGAGAAATTAGACCAGACCCGGAACGCCTCGAGCCACTGTTAAAACTTCCACTACCAAGTAACACAGGTTCTTTACGCAGAACAATGGGAATGCTTGCACATTACTCCCGTTGGGTGCTAAGTTTTTCTGAGAAGATCCGTCCTCTCTCTCATGCCAATGATTTTCCCTTATCTGCTGCCGCTGCGCAAGCTTTTGAAGGATTGAAACAAGACATTGCTGAGGCAGTGGTTCGAGCAATCGACCCAACAGCTCCTTTCGCTGTGGAAACCGATGCTTCAGATCATGCTATTGCCGCTACCCTAACCCAGAATGAACAACCAGTAGATTTCTTCTCCCGAACACTTTCAAATAGTGAACAAAGGCACTCATCAGTAGAGAAGGAAGCGTATGCCATTGTGGAAGCCATAAGGAAGTGGCGACACTATCTCATTGGACGTCATTTTCGGCTTGTGACTGACCAGCGCAGTGTTGCTTTTATGTTTAACTCTAAATCAGCTGGTAAGTTAAAAAATGATAAAATTGCTAGATGGCGAATCGAACTCTCCTGTTACCACTATGACATTGTATATTGCCCAGGTAAAAAGAACATACCAGCTGATGCATTCTCACGTGTATGTGGTGCCACCAGTATGGATGAATTAAAGGAATTGCATGACAATCTGTGTCACCCTGGAGTGTCTCGTATGGCTCATTTTGTCCGATGTCGAAATCTGCCTTATTCTCTGGAAGACGTGAAGAAGATGACTAATTCTTGCTCTGCATGCTCTGAATTTAAACCTCGGTTTTGCAAGTTTGATTCTGGGTATTTGATTAAAGCTACTCAGCCATTTGAAAGACTCAACATAGATTTTAAAGGACCACTTCTATCACATTCAAGGAATAAATATATCCTTACTGTTGTAGATGAATTCTCTAGATTCCCTTTTGCATTCCCTTGTTCAGATATGACTACTGGTACAGTAATTCAGTGCCTGGTGCAGTTGTTTGTAATCTTTGGTATGCCTGCACATATACACTCTGATAGGGGAACTTCGTTTATGTCTGAGGAGTTGAAAGATTTTCTACTAAAACAAGGGGTAGCAACTAGCCGTACGACTCCTTACAACCCTAGAGGAAATGGCCAGGCTGAGAAGTACAATGAGATTATTTGGAAGACAGTGCTGCTAGCTCTTAGGACGAGAGGCTTAGATGTATCCTAATGGGAAGTTGTTCTTCCTGATGCACTCCACTCTATACGATCACTGTTGTGTACCTCTACAAATTGTACACCACATGAACGATTCTTCCAGCATACAAGAAGATCAACTTCAGGGCGAACACTACCTACGTGGCTTGCTTGCAGAGGCCCTGTCCTCCTGAAACGTCAGGTGTGGCAAAGCAAAAATGATCCTCTAGTTGATGAGGTTGAGGTCGTAGACGTGAATCCGGAATATGCCCATGTCAAGTTCCCGGATGGCAGGATTACTACTATATCATTAAGACACCTCGCAGCCATGGCCACAGAGGGCTGCGAGAGTTTGGACCCCAATCTCAACATTCAACAGCAACACCCAGCGATTGTGAAAGCTGGGGTAAACACCAATCCGCCTCATCCTGAACTACCTCATCTGGAACTACCTCATCCTGAACTACTTCGTTCTGAACCACCTAACCTAGAAACACCTAACTGGAAACCTTTCTCTGACGTAACACTCCCTCGAGAAGGTGGTATGCAGGAACCGACCGGGACACTAGAGGCTTCAACTTTGCAGGAGTCCCTTCGACGATCTGGAAGGATGCGCAGTACCCCCTATTCATCTTCGGGACTATGTTACTTAAAGCTAGATGGGGTGAATGTAGTAAAAGTGTTATTATATTATTGTACCCGGATGGATGCTCGCTTGACTGTTTCGTTTGGATGCTCGCTTGACTGTTTTGTTGTTGTCAGATCAGCTGTGTCGTGCCTGTGTACAGGTTAGTTTATGTTCACTCCTAGTTTAATTTCTATTTGTTTTAGCGTTAGGCATATGTAGTTTGCTTATTATATTATATATCTTAAGCACTGTTAGTCTTTATAAGTAATGTACATTATATGGCTTGTGTTTATTGCAGGATGTAACTGTATTGTAATTATTTGTTCAATAAAGCCACATGTCTGGCAATGCTTCTTTTTTACCTCATTAACTAAGTAACTGAGCCTAATCGAGCAGAAAAAAACACAACACATTCAGTCACCCACCTAGATCCAGCCCCTGACGCAACGAGATCCAGAAGAGAGCCCTGGCCTTAGTAAAGACGTCGGGGATACCAATACCACCATCCCACATCCCCAACACCGAGGTCGAACGACGAACCGGATGATAACGACTACACCACACATACCTGTACACCAGACTTTCCAAACCCAAGGCCTTCCGGCAATCCAAAGGGAGGCAACGAGCCTCAAACCCCACCCGCGAGAGCACTTTACACATAACAAGCAACGTCCGCTGGTAGATCGTCAACAGACGACCCGACAATAACCCAACTGCAACCCCAACCGAACGAGAGACAGCATCCCAATTCCACTCAAAGGAGTGGTCATAGGAGGCAAACCAGGTAATCCCAAGAACCTGAAGAGACAAGACCACCGGAAACCACAACCCCTCCCACACCAGGTGGGAGGCCCACTCAGCGATATCCATCAAACCCGACTTTGCACGATTGATGACGGCTCCTGTGGCGGACTCAAACTGCAAGAGAACGTCTTGGACAGCACCGACAGACCCCACCGAAGCCACAAACAAAGCGGTATCGTCAGCATACCCACAAATGGGCAGCCGAAGACTGGAAGGCGAAAGAGGAGGCACAGTCAAAGCACAAGCCTTGACCGCCCGAAAGAGAGGTTCCTGAAAAATCACATACAAGAGCATAGACATGGGGCAACCCTGGGGCAATTTTGGTGCACAGAACGGCGAATAGAAAAAGTGGATCTAAAAAATCCATTCACACAAATGCGACTGCAACACCGGGCACACAACATGCGCACCCAATCCACGAACACTGATGGAAACTCAAGCCATTTCATTGCATGAAACACAAACACCAACGACATCCGATCAAGGCCTTCGACCAGTCAAGGCTGACCTTCGCCACCGAAAGGAGATATTCGGACGCGTACAGAAGCACATCCCAAAATATAGAATTGCAATGCATAAGGGAACGACCAGGAACACCACAAAACTGCTCAACAGAAACCACCGACACAGCAATACTACAACAGCGATGCGCTAAAACCTTGGACAGAATTTTATAATCAACATTCAATAAAGTGATAGGCCGCCAATTTGAGAAGAACTGCAAATTGCCCGGCTTCGAGAGCAGCCTCACGATCCTGTCATAATGGGAGTCAGGCAGAACACGCTCCCGAAGACAAGCCTGCACCACCTCCAAGAGGACCTCCCCCAGCACATCCCAAAAGGTAATAGAGAACTCAACAGGAAGGCCATCCGCACCAGGCACCTTCCCGGAACAAAACGACCGGACCACATCCAGGAGCTCCCCCAACGAAACATCCTGCACCAACCGGGCACAGTCTGCTACTGACAGCCCAGGGAGGCACCCATCCAAAAAAGAATCCGCGAGCACACCATCTCCCTGCACCGCCTCATAGAGCGCCTCCAATTCCTGCCACACATAAAGCAGAATCCCATCCGTGCTAGAAAGTACAGAACCATCAGGCTGCCGAAGGCCTTAAGAAGAACAGAAGCCCTAGCAGCCTTCTCCCGACAAAAAAGGGTGAGAGCCATTCCCCATCCACACGCTCAGCCATACAAGCACGCATCCGAACACCGTCAGCCGTCTAAACACTTAAAGCACAAATATGCTCCTTACACTCAGAAATATTCAAAAAGCAGTCAACCCCAGCATTCAACCGCACATACAAACTAGACAGTTGTGCCTGAAGCAACATCAGCAGCCCAAACCTCCCAGCCGCCTCCCGCTTAGCAACAACGCCAAAGAACTTCTGACACTCCACCTTACACCACTTCCACCAAACGAAGAGAGAAGAAAAGGCAGCCCTCCAGACAAGGTTCCCAACCCACCAGACCCGAAACTGCGCACAAATATGCGGACAACACAACAACTGACAATTAAGTCTCCACCACTGCGGACCCACACAAATCTGACTCCGGACACCAACCCAGACAACTATCAAGCAATGATCCGAGAAAGCCACAGGGACAGTACGAAAGTCACACACAGAACACTCCCGACTAGAAACATAGAACCTATCCAACCCAGAACATTCCCCACGCGTAGTAAAGGTATACTCTAACGCACCGCCACACAAAATGGCAGCATCGCGAAATCCGCAAGAATGCAAAACCTCAAGCAAAGCGGCCGAAACATTCTGCGGGTGGGCACTAGAGCTATCACGCACATTCGTGACACAATTAAAATCACCACCAAAGATCAAATCCCTCATATTATGCCGCAGGAAGGGCAAAAGCCCCTCCTGTAAAAACATCTCCCAGTCCCAACTATGCGCCACCCCAAAAGGGGGCGTACACTGTCAAGAACGGAATCACAACCCCAAAATACTCCGCCTGCACAATCAAGACCCACCCATCCTCATCCTTTTCGTGTGAAGCACGGAAATAGATGCCCTCCGCGAAAATAACATGAGCCTCCCCCCAAAGGATGTCCTCAGCGGGTTCAACACATGATAATCAGCACACAACCCCTGCAGAAGAGACACATCCTGAACATTGTGCTCCTGGAATAGCGCCACATCCACACGCTGCTCCCGAAGTACATCCACTAGGCCCAACTGAACCGCAAGAGCATTCAGACCACGCACATTTAAAGAAGCACAAACAAGAGTAGGCGCCATCGAAAACCCATCAAGAACCCCCCCAACCTACAGGCCCACCAGGGGGCCCACCAGGGGGCCCACCGGAACCCACCACAGGGGTGGCGTCTGCAATGTGAGGGCCAACCGCCCGCCACTCCACAAAGGGGAAATCCACATGAACTGCGGACCACGGACACTTCAGGAGGCGAACAGTGCCGGCATCATCCGCCGAAGAATACGGAGACCCTGCCGCCACCGCCCAGGTACCACCCACGCGTAGATTATGACGGAGTCTACCCTAGGAGTCGCCAGCACTGGCAATTTTCTCTGTTTTTCCCATTTTCTTGCAGCCTCTATTTTTTTTTTTCGCGGGCTTCTTAAACGAGGTCGTGAAGATTAAACTTTAGCCCGGGAAACTTGGTGGCAAGACGAATGATCGTCAGGATATTAAAATACATTGTTATTATGATTACGTCTACATATAGTGAAATATATAAAGATATATAAAGATATCTTTATATATCTGACCCACCCCCCACCACAACCCATCAACAGCATGTGTCTATCATTACCTAAAGATACTATGCTTACACCCACCGTTGCCGAGGAAAGCACGCCATCACAAGGCTCTACATCACCACCGGAATCCTCAGCAGACACGGGAGAATTAGGAGGAGGGGGCACTATTTGAGGCCATACCACGTGAATAGCACCACACAACAACAAAAATATGTTGTGAGAACTCATGACCTACTCGTTAGATTCGCTCCAGCAATTTGCGAAAGTCTGCGTTTTTGAGGTCTTTGCGTTTGCTTGCGTCTAGTCATTTTCTCTATGGTCTCTAGAGCGGGGAATGAATTGCTTACTACACTTAGCGTGTTAATTAAGCAGGTTAATTAAGCAGGCCTCAGGAGGCCTATCTAGATTTTCAGTTTAAAGTTGATGGAAGTACTAAGAGAGATTATGATGAAAAATCTCACATTTGGCGCCCAACGTGTTGCTATGCAACTTTAGTTCAAATTCAGAAATTTCAGACTCAACAAGTAGAGTAACCTATGTAAGGTCTGTGTGCAGAACATTGTAGAACAGTATTGTTGTGGTTGTGATTTGTTATCGGTTGTCACAATTAAGTACACACACACAGCACACACACAGAATGGATGAGAATTACAAGATGAGATGGTTAGCACTATACGTGGGTATCTATGGCCTGCAGCCAGAAGATAGAGCCACTCTCACAGACGAGGAGTGCCGGCAGTACATGGAAAAACAAAAGGCCAGGGTGCAACGGATGTTCAGGCGCCACCTGAGGTGCATAACACTAGCTTTCATGCAGATGATGAAGCAAACGAAAGTGACATAGGGGACGAAGAGGTTCCCCTAGCCGACATTAACATTGTCAGAATGCCAAGAGGTGTGGAAGTGAGTCCACCCCAGGAACAGGATGGGGAGTCGCGACCCCAGCCTAGGCTAAGGACTGAATCCTTCAGCAAAGGAAACGTTTCGTCTGACGTAAATCAGATACCGGAAAAACCTCCCAGGAGGGGGCTGAACAACCCTAGGAGAAAATTACTCTAGAGTACCTAGCTCAAGCTGATGCTTTGGACCTTCAATGAGAGAGTATGGCCAGATTTGGGGTAGACATGTGGAATGCCCACCACGACAGATTGGCTGAGTTGGAGATTGCAAAGTTGCAATTCCGGGCAAGGATGGGGAATCAAACCCCTCCTGCTGTGCCTAGCTCAGTAGTACAGGCGCTGTCAGTAAAGATGCCTCCTTTATCGCCAAGTGAGGAGAAGGTCGATCCTAGGGATGCATACCTAGATCGATGTGAGACGAAGGTTAAACAGACAGTGGGCAGAGGCCCACCAGTCGATTGAGGGTAGTTCGACAGAGGGAAAACAGTTTACTCAAGCTCCAGGTGGTGGAGCGAGACCTGAAGAAAGAAAGTCTAAGGGAAGCCTACAGAAGCTCAAGGGTCAGAGACCTCGGTGCTTCACATGCAACACGACAGGTCACCGAGCACTAAGCCTAAGTCTAAGAATAAGGTGACCAGGGTACAGGTTGCAGGTATGTGTACCGTGGAAGACGGGAATGCCCTAAGACACACTCGAGATAACTAAGGGACTAGTTAATGGGAAATGGACGAGTGTCGTTCGAGATAAGGGTACTACCGTTAACATGGTCAGGGACAATCTGGTTGAGTCTGAGAGTAGAACAGGCTGAACCCTCCGTGTCCAGTACCCAGATGGCACTGGTAAGGACATGGTAGAGGTGTCCGTGATGGTGGACACCCCATTCATCAAGGGCAAGATAAGGCTGCACAGGGTAGAGCGGCTGTCTATGGCATTTTGATAGGAAATATTCTTGGTGAAGAAAACTAGGTGGATCTGTCTCGTGGAAATGACCCAGAGGAAACAAACAGGTGAGAGGAAGGACAAGCCACCTGGTGTTGACACCAAGCGCCAGCCGGCTGGTCAAGCAAAGACCAAAGCTGCCCAGGCGGAAGAACAGATCAGCAGGTGAAAGGAAAATGGAGCAGTCCTTCTCTCTTCAATCCACAGAAAACGAGAATTGGCTCATGGGGCCTCAAGCGGTCCTCACCAGTTGACGGCGATTTCACGCTCCCGCCAGCTGACAGAGCCAAGGTTGCCTCTTACCAGGCGAAAGAAAAGGTGCATCAGACAAGAGGAAAAAAGAGCAGTTTTCCTTCTTTCATTTCACAAAAAAAGGTTCACTATGCCTTGTTGTTCACAATGCTCTGTTGTTCACTATGCTCTGTTGTTCACAATGCTCTGTTGTTCACTATGCTCTGTTGTTCACAATGCTCTGTTGTTCACTATGCTCTGTTGTTCACTATGGCTTGTTGTTCACTATGCTCTGTTGTTCACTGTACTCTGTTGTTCACAATGCTCTGTTGTTCACTATGGCTTGTTGTTCACTGCTGTTGTTCACTATGCTCTGTTGTTCACTATATGCCTTGTTGTTGACTATGCCTTGTTGTTCACTACGCTCTGTTGTTCACTACGCTCTGTTGTTCACTATGCTTTGTTGTTCACTATGCTCTGTTGTTCACTATGCTCTGTTGTTCACTACGCTCTGTTGTTCACTATGCTCTGTTGTTCACTATGCTCTGTTGTTCACTATGCTCTGTTGTTCACTTTGCCTTGTTGTTCACTATGCTCTGTTGTTCACTATGCTCTGTTGTTCACTATGCTCTGTTGTTCACTATGCTCTGTTGTTCACTTTGCCTTGTTGTTCACTATGCTCTGTTGTTCACTATGCTCTGTTGTTCACTATGCCATGTTGTTCACTATGCTCTGTTGTTCACTGTCATATAGTTCACTATGCTCTGTTGTTCACTATGCCATGTTGTTCACCATGCACTGTTGTTCACTATGCTCTGTTGTTCACTATGCCATGTTGTTCACCATGCTCTGTTGTTCACTGTCATATAGTTCACTATGCTCTGTTGTTCACAATACCTTATTGTTCACTATACTCTGTTGTTCACTATGCCTTGTTATTCACTATGCCTTGTTGTTCACTATACTCTACTGTTCACTATGCTCTGTTGGTCATTAAAATTCCACTGAATTATGGTCATGTGTCCTTTCTGTAGTGCTGCTGTTCTGGGAAGTGAAGGTGTTATTAATAGAGTTCTCAGAATAGCAGACTACATAAAGGACACATGACCAAGTTTCCTTAGGAGACATTACCACTGGTACATTGGCAGTCGGGAATAGTGGTGACCTGGTCAGGCGGTCAAGAAGGATAAGAGGACTGGACTCAGGAAGGCAGCCGGCCATCCTTAACGACGGGCTCACCATAGACCGTGCTACATGGACATTTCGTTCTAAGTAGCTAAATCTAAAATAACAACGGATGGCCGCCTCATTAGACGTTGAGATGTAAGTCTCGTCCTGACCTCACACTCAGACCTCGACAAAGTACTCAAGAGAGTGCGAAAGACTTGGTGTTAAATTCTTATTTCTTGCAAAGTTTTCAGAAATACACAAGTGTTGGTTTTTATCCTATGTTATTATGTCTGTGAGAAAACATTACCATTACTTACAATTATAAGTGATCGTTGTAGGACAAATGTACCACAGTTTATCGCTAAATATACCTTGTGTGTCAAGCCACTTTGACTGGACGGTAGAGCGATGATCTCGCTTCATGCAGGTCGGCGTTCAATCCCCGACCGTCCAAGTGGTTGGGCACCATCCTTCCTCCCGTCTCATCCCAAATCCTTATCCTGACCCCTTCCCAGTGCTATTTTGTCGTAATGGCTTCGCGCTTTTCCCTGACAGTTCCCTTCCCTTCAATATAATTTAATTAGGAAAAAGAAAAGTAATACATTACCTCTGTTGATAGTGATGATAGCGTGAAGATCAGGGCCTCCGGGAAGGTCCTTGAGGGGTCGAGTGTAGACAATCCTGCCAGCGCTGGCCTTCCGTCTGAGCCTCCTGGTGAGGAGCAGAGCGACCCCCACGCTCGCCGCCACCATCACGCCCGTCACCAGCACCAGCACCGGTGCCAGAGTGAAGAGCGCGTCGTGAAGGAGAGGAGACACCACCTTGTGCACGGAGGCGTGGGTGGCGGTGTAGGTGAGTGTGATGGGCGGGCTGGAGCCGCGGGCGTTGGCCGCCGTCACCGTCAGCAGGTACGCCACGCCCACCTTCAATCTGTAACACACCAGCACAATGTTGTTGTTGTTGTCACACAATCAGTGGCGCCTGGCACCAACATCATGTTGTCATGGACACAACCAGTGACACCTGGCACCAACACCAAAAAAGGCAATGAATGCAGAGAGTGAAATTACTTGTTGTTAAAAGAAACAAACTAGACAAATCACCTTTCCATTTAAATATTGTCAATTTAGCAACTTGAATAATTTATTATTTATTATAAATGTTTGCACATTTATTATCGCGAAATTCAGGGAAGTGAACGCTGTTATACGGCATATACAGCATGCCGTGGCCAGCTCCATGCACTCGTAAACGTGGCTGTCATGGGGCCTGTACTAGCCCTGGAGCACATCAGCCGGGGCTGTCATGGGACCTGTACTGGCCCGGGACCACACGAGCCGGGGCTGTCATGGGACCTGTACTGACCCGGGACCACACCAGCCGGGGCTGTCATGGGACCTGTACTGACCCGGGACCACACCTGCCGGGGCTGTCATGGGACCTGTACTGACCCGGGACCACACCTGCCGGGGCTGTCATGGGACCTGTACTGACCCGGGACCACACCTGCCGGGGCTGTCATGGGACCTGTACTGACCCGGGACCACACCTGCCGGGGCTGTCATGGGACCTGTACTGGCTCGGGACTTCACCAGCCAGGGCTGTCATGAGTAAAAAAGGTGAATGAGTAAAAAAGGTGACTGACCGTCCTCGCCATCTCCGCAGATGGTTGACAGATGTTTGAGCGTAATTGATACGCTTAGCATGAAGGTGCTTGCACGTGCGAATCGGGTGAGAGATTCAGGCCGCGGACCTCTTGGCACAAGAAGAGTTTGTGTGGGGGTTAAGTGAATTTTTTAGAGACTTGAACCTGGGTCTTACTAGTTTTAAACAATCGCATTTTGTATGTAGTAAACTCCTATTCATTCCAGTATACATATGTTATGGACTCGTCACCACCATCTGAGCGTGGCCTGGTAATTTCAGCGCCATTTATGAGTGTGTACTCAATCTCCTCTGGAATGGGACGCTACGTAGACAACGCCATCTATTGTTGGCAGCGTAACAGAGATCAACGGCTCTGGTTTCCTGGCTTGGCTATACAGGAAGGTCGGTGTGGATGAACTCTGGTGAGGTGGCGGATCAAGATCAGCGCCCCCTTGGTTGTGCTACGTGTATAATGTCAACTCCCCAGTGAGTAACTGTTACTTCCTGATTTCATCAGCACCATCCATTTAACTGGTGACGTGACTGATGACCTCTCTCCACAGAGGTGACGCGGAACAGCAGTGGTACTGGAGATGGCAGTTTACCTTGGGCAGCCGACGTTCTCCCAACTTAGTCCTGCAAGATGACTAAGTAAGCCGCCGCCGATCTAAAGCAGTGTGTGTTGACTGCAGTTTACGCAGTATTAGAAGGGATCGGCGTACCGCGGGACTGGCTTGGGTGAGAAACGGACGACAGTGAGGTGCCTGTTGGGAAGCGCTACTACCGGACACTAGGGGCTTCTGCCAGGGGTTCGCTACTCCTGAATCGATTGTTTTGTGTTCCTGATCAGAATGTGGCTGAGAGTCTCTCCCAGCAAGTGGATGGAGAGTGGTCGTGGGGTATAGGTACCAAGTGATACTGTCAGTTGGCTGGCCCACGTACGAGGTGAAACTCGTCAGTGTTTCCCAGTATGGTTGGACAAAGTACTGGGTGAGAGAAACACTGGGGCTTCATGAGCACTGAATGTGAGCGCATTTGATGGCTTGTGTGAAAGGGTATCTTGAGGTTATCTTGAGATGATTTCGGGGCTTTAGTGTCCCCACGGCCAGGTCCTTGACCAGGCCTCCACCCCCAGGAAGCAGCCCGTGACAGCTGACTAACACCAAGGTACCTATTTTACTGCTAGGTAACAGGGGGGCATAGGGTGAAAGAAACTCTGTCCATTGTTTCTCGCCAGCACCCGGGATCGAACCCGGGACCACAGGATCACAAGTCCAGTGTGCTGCCCACTCGGCTGACCGGCTCCCTCTGTACATAGTATATCTATGTATACATAGTATACCTATGTATATCACTGTACATAGGTGTAGAAATAGTCTATTTATTCTAATATGTATATTTTTAACAATGGAGGTAAATATAGAGAAGAGAGAATAGTGTTTTGTTCATCCTCCCCCCCTTTATCATTGCACTATATAGCCAAATCTTGAAAGCATACTACCAACTTGGGGTCGGATACAACAAACACAGTTCATCCATCAAGAACCTAGTTACTGGTCCATGGTGACCGTAACAACATATTTGTTGTTATTTGATTTGGATAACCTTAGATGTTTTTTTTTTCCATCTAGTCACAGGTCCACAGGTTTCACAAACAGGGATTAATGACCACAGAGGCCCAGTCCCTGGAGTGGATAAACACCACTTCCTGCCACCATCTAAGTAGTGTAAAGTACGCCTACGACCGTCTGCAGCACCTGAGCAGGTGAGCTCATTAAGCTCCCCTGCTCAGGTGGGGCACAGGTACGTAAGCACACAATGTTCTGGGGGGTTGCCCGGGTGCTTGGCGCGTGTCGGTGTGTGGCGTCTGGGTGTGTGGGGCCTTTGACCAAGGGTTGTGTTGGAGTGGGGGCGGGAGGGTATGTGGTCATGTAGGGAGAGTAAAGGCAGAGGAATGTTGAAAAGCAGAAGAGGAGAGGAATAGTAGTAGTAGTAGATGAATATGTATGAGTGTGTGCCGTAGAGTTAATCCTGTGCATAGATAGATAGATGCGAGTAGGTGGTTACGTAGAGGAGGGAGGGCCCCCCTGCCTGGCAAGGATATGTTGAGGAGGGAGGGGGCTCCCCTAGCTGAGAGAGTAGGAGACCAGGGTCTTAAGATGGGTATGGGGGGAGAAGGAGGGGAATGGTAGATAGATAGATGCGAGTATGTGGTTATGTTGAGGAGGGAGGGCCCCCCCTACCTGGCATAGCTATGTTGAGGAGGGAGGGGGGCCCCCCTACCTGAGAGGGTAGGAGAACAGGCTCTTAAGATGGGTATGGGGGGAGAAGGTGTGTAGACAGATAGATAGATAGATGCGAGTATGTAGGGAATGTAGAGGAGGGAGGGGGTCCCCTTACCTGGGAAGGATATGTTGAGGAGAGAGGGGGGGCCCCCCATACCCTGAGAGGGTAGGAGACCAGGCTCTTAAGATGGGTGGTTAGGGGTAGGGGAAGGGAGGGGAGCGGGCGGAAGCTTTGACTGATAGCGCGGGTGTCTCATTCTGGTGCCTGTTTTATGTAGTGCATATATTTTTTACCAATTCTCAGCCTCTGGTGTGGGTCTCCGTAAATTAGTTTTCATGACAGACTCGAGGGGTTTTCAGCATCCCCCTCCCCTGCTTCCAGAGCGCTAAGGATATGCGGGTCATACCTACCACATAGCTCTGAGAAGTGACACCACATGACCATATGGGGGTCACCTCTTCGAAGGTTGAGGCATAATTGTTGCGAATGTCATCGTCAACCTCTACCATAGTCAGTCCTGCCCACCCCTCCCCACCTCCATCCACATAGCAGGGCATACCACGTACCAACGCCACCACCACCACACTACTGGGAGTGACAGCAATTCATCTTAAGAGCCTGGTCTCCTACCCTCTCAGGGTATGGGGGGCCCCCTCCCTCCTCATCATATCCTTCCCAGGTAAGGGGACCCCTCCCTCATCTACATAACCTACATACTCACATCTATATATCTATTTATCTATCTACACATCCCCTTCTCCCCCCTTACCCACCTTAAGAGCCTGGTCTCCTATCCTCTCAGGTAGGGGGGCCCCCTCCCTCCTCAACATAGCCATGCCAGGTAGGGGGGCCCTCCCTCCTCAACATAACCACATATTCGCATCTATCTATCTATCTACCTACCATTCCCCTCCTTCTCCCCCCCCCCCTTATACCCATCTTAAGACCCCTGGTCTCCTACCCTCTCAGCTAGGGGAGCCCCCTCCCTCCTCAACATATCCTTGCCAGGCAGGGGGGCCCTCTCTCCTCTACGTAACCACGTACTCACATCTATCTATCTATGCACAGGATTAACTCTACGGTGCATACTCATACATATTCATCTACTACTATTACTACTATTCTTCTCCTCTTCTGCTCTTCAACATTCCTCTGCCTTTACTCTCCCTAAATGACCACATACCCTCCTACCCCCACTCCAACACAACCCTCGGTCAAAGAGCCTGCGCACCCAGACGCCACGGACATGGGCCAAACACCCGGGGAACCCCCCAGAACATCATGCATCTACGTACCTGTCCCCCCTTGAACAGGGAAGTCTAATGAGCTCACCTGCTCAGGTGCTGCGGATGGTCGTAGGCGTACTTTACACTACTCATCTGCTGTTGCCACCGCACATGGCTCGCACCCACAGCTACTACCGAGTGTGGAGGAGTGTGGTTAACCTTCGACCCACACCCCATAGACCGATCGATACTTCCCATTCAATTTCCTGTCAGTCTCCTTAATATTCATTCTGTTCTGGGTCTCACATATTATGTTTTTTCAAATTATACTGGTGTTCTCCCTCTTCTCATATGCTAACGTCGGTAGTGTATCTTAGTTAAAAAATAGTAGTGTACAACAAATCCTTACTATTATTATTAACTATTAAACTAAGACATCTTACTGTGAAATAACTTGGTTATATTTTCGTTACTCTGTATCAAAATATTTCATTCACATCTATATATCATATAAAGTTTTCCTTAGACAATCTTTCAGTATCACCTCGTTACGATTTATGGAGTAACAAACACTCTATCTTAACTGTAACCATGTATTAGTTCAGTTTTATTTGTGTTTCTTATGAGTTATATATCTTACCATCTCAATCTTTCAGAATCCCTACCGTTTATATTGTATCAAACATTTTAAATCATCTTTTCCTCGTTTCTACTTCATTTTACAGTCAATATCCTAGTATCATATCAAAACTAACCTAGTATTATATCAAAGCTAACCTAGTATCATATCAAAGCTAACCTAGTATCATATCAAAACTAACCTAGTATCATATCAAAACTAACCTAGTATCATATCAAAACTAACCTAGTATCATATCAAAACTAACCTAGTATCATATCAAAGCTAACCTAGTATCATATCAAAGCTAACCTAGTATCATATCAAAACTAACCTAGTATCATATCAAAGCTAACCTAGTATCATATCAAAACTAACCTAGTATCATATCAAAACAACATACATTGTTTGCCTCTAACATTGACCACTGCTCTTTACGCATGAAGCATAACACTAATATCTCTACGCATCTGTGTGTTTATGACTTATAAATGTTACCAAGTTTATTGCTCTGTATATTCCATCATTGATATTTAAGCATCAAAGATTCACTGTTTATACTCCATGTTATGTGTGGATTTTGCATTAGTCGGAGTTTTTCAATTATTTTGCTGAATATTTCTGTATGTGGAGAGCGTGAGAGTGGGAGAGCGTTCACTGATGAGTGTGAGAGGAGACCTTGACTGGGTGAGCGTGCACGGTTGAGCATGGATGATCCTGTGTGCAGGTGCGTCATTTATCTTTGTATAATTACTTACACGTGCTTTCCAAACAAATTTCTCAAGTTCATTCATTTTGCATGACTTGCATGGTATGTTATAGATTTCGCATCTAACACTAGTCTTCACTTCCCATACACAATACACTGGTAGATCAATATATACTACACGTCTCTGCTATTATTAAGTTTTCCTCTTGTGATCATATCTTTCTGTCATCACAAATTTAGTTCTCTACTTTTATCAATAGTCTTCCAATCGCATTATTATTAAGATAAACATTTTACTAAGACAGTCTTTTCCATATCACATCATTACTATTTTAAGTAGCATTAAAATTAATTAAGACAATTTTAAGCAGGTCAGCACCCGAACAGTTGATCTGTATCGTATCAGAAAGTCCATCAAGGCTCTTTTGCATCTAAGTTGATTCATTTTGGGTCTCTTCCAGTCTTACTAATTCAGTCAATCTGAGCCTTCCAACTCAGATATTTAACCTTCATGTTTTGTGTATACTCTCTAATTTGCAGTAATTAAAATTTTCCCCATTTTCGGGAGAGTGGCGAGACCTAAGAGCTTTGTTTCTGTAAAGTCTAATCACATCCGGGTTCATCTCTTGAGCTTTTTCCCTTAGTTCACTTGCCTTGCTTGTAATCCCATCTATATTCGAGTACATCACCTTCAAACTGAGTCACGTGTGTCCTTCCTCAGTTTCTGTTGATTTTCCTGAAGTAGGGAATCAGGGAGGGGGTCCGGGCAGGGAGGGCATGGGAAGGGGACTGTGGGGGATCTGGTGGGGTATGAGGGGGCTGGGAGGATCTGGTATGGGGAGGATAGTGGAGGAGGGAGAGCTTGAGGGTATGGGTGAGAAATGAGGACTTGCGGGGTAAGGGAGAGGGGAAGAATTGGGAGTGTGGTTGAGAGGGGAAGGCTTGGGTGGGTGGGGGAAAGGGGAAGGCTTGAGGGGTAAAGAAGGAGGGAGGGCTTGGGTGGGTGGGGGAGAAGGGAGGGCTTGGGAGGCAGAAGAAGAGGGGGACTTGGAGGGAAGGTGCATGAGGGAGAATGTGGGGCTTAGGGGAGTGGGAGAGAAGGGAGGTCTAGTAGGGTAAATTGAGACGTAGGCTGTGCGCCACACCTGCGGCAGATGTGCAACTGCCCGCCTGAAGCAGGTAAATGCGCTGTTTACATCTCTGGGGTTTCGGGGGGGCCCTGGGGGGCACGCGTGTGGCGCCGCGGGCCCATTGTGTGTCACGGTGTGTGGCTGGGGGTGCCGGGGTGTGTCTCGTAGGAGGGGAGGGTTACCGAGGATTTAGACAGAGTATTTTTAGGTGTATGGTTAGGGAAAGGCGTGTGAAGCAGGTGAAGGGGTTGAGGGAGTGAAGAGGGCCACCTAGGAGCTTAGGTTGGCTGGTAGTGGTAGTGTCCCTCACACTCTTGTGTTTTCAAACAATATTTCTGTGTTAGTTCAGTGCCTCTTGCCTGTCACCCTTTTTGTAAACTGGGACTACATTAGCTGTCTTCCAGCTTTCCGGAAGGTCTCCCGTTCCCAGTGACCTGTTATACTCCATAGAGAGTGGCACACTTAGAGGTTCTGCACCTTCTTTTAGAATCCACGGTGAGATTCTGTCAGGCCCAACAGTCTTTGACACATTCATCTCCAACAAATTCCTTTTGACCTCATCACTGGTGAGGTAAATTTCCTCCAAGGTTGTTCGGTTTGCCTCCTCATTCAGTGCAGGGACCTCTCCTTCTTCTATTGTGAAGACCTCCTGGAATCTCTTGATGAGTTTTACACACACCTCTTTGTCGTTCTCTGTGTATCTGTTCTCCCCTTTTCTCAGTTTTATCACTTGTTCCTTCACTGCTGTTTTCCTGCTGATGTGGCTGTGGAGCAGTTTTGGTTGGATCTTAGCTTTACTCGCGATGTCATTTTCATACTGCCTCTCTGCTTCTCTCCTCACTCTGATGTACTCATTTCTGGCCCTCTGGTATTTCTCCCTGCTCTCTTGTGTTCTGTTGTTCCTGTAGTTTTGCCATGTTCTTCTACTCAATTGCTTTGCTGCTGCACATTCCTGGTTGAACCACAGATTCTTCTGTTGCTTTTCATTTTTCACTTTTTGGACTGGGATAAACCTGTCTGCAGCCTCCTGACACTTCTAAGTGACATAATCCATCATATCCTGTACAGTCTTTTCTCTGAGTTTTGTTTCCCATGGTATTCCCATTAGGAAGTTCCTCATCTAGTCATATTTTCCTCTTCGATAATTTAGTCTTTTTCCTTCCAATCCCATCCTTGGATAGGTTATCCCTACTTCTACCAGATACTCAAATATCAATACACTGTGGTCACTCATTCCTATGGGGCTTCATATTTGACTTCCCTTATTTCTGAGCCATTTAAGGTGAAAATCAGGTCGAGTCTAGCTGGTTTGTCATTTCCTTTCATTCTTGTGGGTCCTTTGACAGGTTGGCTCAGAAAATTCCTTGTACTCACTTCCAAAAGTTTAGATCTCCATGTGTCTTCACCTCTATGTGGGTCCCCCATTCTCCCAGTCTATCTTTTCATGGTTGAAATCGCTCATGATTAAGAGTCTGGATCCATTCCTGCAAGCAACTGAAGCTGCTCTCTCTATTATGTTAATGGTAGCCATGTTGTTTCTGTCGAACTCTTGTCTAGGTCTTCTGTCATTTAATGGAGGGTTGTAAATGACTGCCACTATTATCTTAGGTCCACCCATTGTCATAGTTCCTGTTATGTAATCTCTGAATCCGTCGCAGCCCGGAATTTCCATCTCTTCAAAGCTCCAGTCCTTCCTTATCAGCAGAGCCACTCCTCCTCCTCTCCCATCTCTCTTTTTCCTTACTATATAAAAGTCCTTTGGAAACACAGCATTTGTTATGACTCCTGACAATTTTGTTTCTGTGAGTCCTATTACATCTGGGTTTTCTTCCTACGCCCTTTCTGCCAGTTCACTTACTTTGTTGGTAATCCCATCGATGTTTGAGTACATTACCTTGAAGCTCACTTTCCTATGTCCATTTTCAGCCACCCTCCTCACTAGTGCAGGAAGCTGTTCCATGGGCATTGCTGCTTGGGTAGGCTCATCCTCCTGTGGGGTAGTTACCAGGGGTTCTGAGGGAGGTGGGGGTGGGGGGCAGGGGGGGGGGGAATGGCTTAGAACTAGGGTGGGGGATGGAGGACTTAGGTCGTGTCTGGGCCGGCTTGGGGCAGGAGGAAGACCAGGGGGTGGGAGGGAATGGGGTACTCGGGGTAGGGAGGGAGGGTACAAGTGGGTGGAATGGTGGAACTCCCCACCTATTGGGTGGTGAGTTGGGATGTTGCAGTCCCCTCTGGGGTTCCCGAGGTGCTGGGTTGGGGTTCCACACTCCCCACTGGGATTGCTGGGTTGGGGGTTGAGGTTCCCTGGATCTTTTCCCTCTGCCTGTGCCTTTTCCTTGCATCTGCTGCCTGTATTATCTCTGTCCTGGTCATGTCCCTCTGAAGGAATACCTGTCTGCAATTCTTTACATATTTCAGTTTGCTCTTTTTTGCTAGTATGTCCTCTTTGATGCACTCGTTTTTTAGCACTACCTTGATCAACCGGTCTTTGTCTTTATTGTACTGGCCAATCCGGAAAAACTTTTCTATGTCTGTTTCAGCCCCTTCCAGACCTATCTCCTTTAGTATCCCTGCCACTGCGGCTTTGTCCTTAGACCTCCATTCTTCCCTTATGGAACCCTCTTCTTCCTTAGCACCTATCACTACTACAGCTCTTTTCCTTTCCAGTAACTGGCTCATGCATCTAGCTGCCTCCTGTGAGGTTACTGCGTTCATTACAACTTCCTTGACTGTGGCTGTTGCTCCTGGGCTCTTCAGCAATTCAGCAAAGTTGGCACCCATTATAGGGGTCCCTGCAATTGCTACATCTCCTGGTACCTGGGGGTTGGTCCCCCTGGGCCAATTTTTATAGATAATTTTTTTAGGTTTGTTATCTCCTCTTGCGCTGCCTTTAGTTCATTCTGCAGTTTATTTATGAGTCCTCTCATGTCTTTCAGCTCCTCAGTGATTTCCCTCCATGCGCGAACAGTCATCTCCATGTATGACTCGTCCTGTTCCTCTCCTCCAACTGTGTTCTGTTTTCTTACCATCCTGCTTGATCCCTTTTCTTTTCCCTAGCGTTTGTTAGTCTACACTAACCCCATTGTGTACTCACCTAGTTGTGTTTGCGGGAGTTGAGCTCTGGCTCTTTGGTCCCGCCTCTCAACCGTCAATCAACAAGTGTACAGATTCCTGAGCCTATTGGGCTCTATCATATCTACACTTGAAACTATGTATGGGGTCAGCCTCCACCACATCACCTCCTAATGCATTCCATTTGTCAACCACTCTGACACTAAAAAAGTTCTTTCTAATATCTCTGTGGCTCATTTGGGCGCTCAGATTCCACCTGTGTCCCCTAGTGCGTGTGCTCCTTGTGTTAAATAGCCTGTCTTTATCTACCCTATCAATTCCGTTGAGAATTTTGAATGTGGAGATCATGTCCCCTCTAACTCTTCTGTCTTCCAGCGAAGTGAGGTTTAATTCCCGTAGTCTCTCCTCGTAGCTCATACCTCTTAGCTCGGGTACTAGTCTGGTCGCAAACCTTTGAACCTTTTCCAGTTTAGTCTTATCCTTGACTAGATATGGACTCCATGCTGGGGCTGCATACTCCAGGATTGGCCTGACATATGTGGTATACAAAGTTCTGAATGTTTCTTTACACAAGTTTCTGAATGCCGTTCGTATGTTGCCAGCCTGGCATATTCCGCTGATGTTATCCTCTTGATATGTGCTGCAGGAGACAGGTCTGGCATGATATCAACTCCCAAGTCTTTTTCTTTCTCTGACTCCTGAAGAATTTCCTCTCCCAGATGATACCTTGTATTTGACCTCCTGCTCCCTACACCTATCTTCATTACATTACATATGGTTCGGTTAAACTCTGACAACCACTTGTTCGACCATTCCTTCAGTTTGTCTAGGTCTTCTTGAAGCCTCAAACAGTCCTCTTTTGTCTTAATCCTTCTCATAATTTTGGTATCGTCCGCAAACATTGAGAGAAATGAATCGATACCCTCCGGGAGATCATTTACATACATCAGAAACAAGATAGGACCGAGTACAGAGCCCTGTTAGACTCCACTGGTGACTTCACGCCAATCGGAGGTCTCACCCCCCACCGTAACTCTCTGCTTCCTATTGCTTAGGTACTCCCTTATCCACTGGAGCACCTTACCAGCTACACCTGCCTGTAAATCCAGCTTATGTACCAGCCTCTTATGCGGTACTGTGTCAAAGGCTTCTGACAATCCAAGAAAATGCAGTCCGCCCAGCCCTCTCTTTCTTGCTTAATCTGTGTCACCTGGTAGTAGAATTCTATTAAGCCAGTCAGGCAAGATTTACCCTCCCTGAACCCATGTTGGCGATTTGTCACGAAGTCCCTTCTCTCCAGATGTGTTACCAGGTTTTTTCTCACGATCTTCTCCATTACCTTGCATGGTATATAAGTCAAGGATACTGGCCTGTAGTTCAGTGTCTCTTGCTTGTCGCCCTTTTTGTATATTGGGACCACATTCGCCGTCTTCCATATTTCTGGTAGGTCTCCCGTCTCCAGTGACCTATTATACACTAAGGAGAGTGGCAAGCAAGGTGCCTCTGCACACTCTTTCAGTACCCATGGCGAGATCCCGTCTGGACCAACAGCCTTTCTAACATCCAGATCCAGCATGTGTCTCTTGACCTCCTCTCTTGTAATTTCGAACTCTTCCAAGGCCGCCTGGTTTACTTCCCTTTCTCCTAGCACAGTGACCTCACCTTGTTGTGAAGACCTCTAGGAACCTCTTGTTGAGTTCATCACACACCTCTTTGTCATTCTCTGTATATCTGTCCTCGCCTGTTCTAAGTTTCACTACCTGTTCTTTCACTGTTGTTTTCCTCCTGATGTGACTGTGGAGTAGCTTTGGTTCGGTCTTGGCTTTGTTTGCTATATCATTTTCATAACTTTTCTCTGCTTCTCTTCTCACCCTGACATACTCATTCCTGGTTCTCTGGTATCTCTCTCTGCTTTCTGGTGTTCTGTTATTCCTGAAGTTCCTCCACGCCCTTTTTTCAGTTTCTTTGCTTCAATACATGCCCTATTATACCATGGATTCTTCTTTTGCTTCTCGTATTTTTTCTTTTGGGCCAGGATGTATCTGCTTACTGCCTCCTGACACTTTTGGGTGACATAGTCCATCATATCTTTTACTGACTTAGCTCTGAGGTCTGTGCCCCAAGGCATTTCCCTTAGGAAGCTTCTCATCTCCTCATAATTTCCCTTTCGGTTTGCCAGCCTTTTGTTTCCTAGTTCTTTTTCTGGGGGGATAATTCCTAGCTCTACCAGGTACTCAAAGTTCAATACACTGTGATCACTCATTCCCAAGGGTGCTTCCATCTTGACTTCCCTTATATCCCACTCATTTAGGGTAAATATCAGATCAAGCATTGCTGGTTCATCTTCTCCTCTCATTCTTGTTGGATCCTTGATGTGCTGGCTTAGAAAGTTTCTTGTTGCCACGTCCTGCAGCTTAGCTCTCCATGTTTCTGGTCCTCCATGCGGGTCTCTGTTCTCCCAATCTATCTTCCCATGATTGAAGTCTCTCATGATTAGTAGTCCAGATCCATTACTGCTAGCAACAGAAGCTGCTCTCTCTATTAGGTTAATGGTGGCCATATTGTTTCTATCATATGCCTGTCTGGGTCTTCTGTCATTTGGAGGTGGATTATATATGACTACGACTATAATTTTTTGCCCTCCAGTTGTTATTGTTCCTATTATGTAGTCACTGAAACCTTCACATCCCTGAACAACCAACTCCTCAAAATCTGAGCCTTTTCTTACCAGCAGGGTTACACTACCACCACCTCTTCCTTCTCTCTCTTTCCTCATAACATAATAGACCTGTGGGAACACTGCATTTGTTATTGTTTTCGTCAGCTTTGTTTCTGTGAGAGCTATTATGTCTGGGTTTTCCTCTAGTACCCATTCTCCAAGTTCATTTGTAATCCCATCTATGTTAGTGTACATTGCCTTGAGGCTCACTTTCTTCTGTCCCTTCTCAAATCTCCTCCTTGGTGAGTGTTCTGCTGGTGGAGGAAGCTGTGCCATGGGTGTGAGGATTTGTGAGGTGGATACCAGGGTTGCAGAGGATACTGGGATGAGGGGTGGGGTGTCAAGTGAAGAGGGAGGGACAGGGAGGGTATGGGGTGAAAGGGGCGGGAGGACAGGAAGGAAAGGGAAGTTTTCTTTGCAGAGGAGGGTGGTGGGGTTGCCCTCCCTGCTGGTGTTACTGGATGGCTGGTTGTGGATTCCGCCCTCACCTCTGCGGGTGATGTGTTGGGAGCTATGGTTTCCTGCTTTTCCCCTCTTGCCCTGTGCTTCTTCCTTGCTTCTGCCACCATGGCCCTCTCCTCCCTCGTCATGTCCCTCTGGAGGAATATTTTTTTTAATTCTCCTACTTGTTGCAGGTGGCTTTTCTTTGTTAGAATCGTGTCCTTTGTGTTCTCATTTGCAAACACTATCTTTAATAAACGGTCTCTGTCTTTTTTGTACCAGCCTAACCTGAAAACCTTCTCAATGCTATGCTCAGCCCCTTCCATGTCTAGTGGCTTCAGTATTTCATTCACTGCCGCTATGTCCTTATCATTCAACTCTTTCCTATTAGAGCCTTCCTGCTCTTTAATACCCACAGCTACCACTGCTCTTTTCCTTTCCAGCAGCTGGCTAGTGGAGTGTGCTGCTTCCTGTGAGGTGGCTGCTTTCATGGCTACCTCCATCACTGCAGACATTATTTCAGAGTTGTTGTTTTTTTACCATTTCTGCAAATGTTGCTTTTAATGTGTCATTCTTCTCCAAAATACTATTACCACCTTCTCCCTGGGTGGTTATCTGAGTCTCAGCATCGATACTGTTCTCTTTGAGAGCTCTAATCTCCTCCTTTGCTGCTGTCAGCTCTCTTTTTAGGTTGCTTATTTCATTCTTCATTTCCTTCATCATTTCCTGCATCTCACTCTTGATGTCTGTTACGGCCTTCTTGGGTCGCAACTGGGTTCTTTCTCTGATATTAATAGAGTTTGGGTATCTGGCCCCAAGCTAGTAGTGGCTTTCAAGAGGTGTGTTCCGTAATGCAAGTAAATTAAAGGGGAAGGGATGAAACTGCACAAAATTAAATATATAATTACACCACCACCATAAATAAATATATAAACAGTCACACACGGTTACTATGACTACATGTATGTACAATCACTTGTCTTCCTCCGAAGACTCAGGACGTCCATGGTGCTCAAGACAAGTGGTCCTGGTTCTCTTGTGGCCTCACGATGAATCTCCTCACCACAACACCCCAGTGGCTAGTCTTCTCCACCAGTCAGCCCCGGGTACGACAATTCCTCAACTGCCACGTCACAGGCAGGCTAACACAACAGTGTTCATCCGGGGGGTGACTCACAGCTTCTGCAGCAAACTCGTGGAGGTTCTACGGCTGCCTTGGGTAGACTGATCCAACGTCCACTACAGCAGTCCCAGGTCGACTCTGTAATCAGACACGTCATCAGTACTGGTTACACTCTAGGGCACCTCACTTACAGGCTTTGACACAAACGCCCACCTATCCACTCCATAGATGGCGTTGCTGTCTAAGCGTCACCTCACCAGAGGTCAGCAGCGGCTATGTTACGAGCTAATTAAGACGGGAAACCAGCCCCTGTGGTCAGTATATCTAGTCCTCACTAGATGGCGTTGTCCATTTGGAGGGGGTTTCGGGAGCTGACCCACAGATGGCGCAGTCGTCACTGCTCCATGCTCGGACACTGCACTCGGGTCCGTTACCATGTCCTCCAGAAACTGGGCAAACATTTCCTTCATTTCGTCAAATGAACTTTTCTCTGTTAACCTGTTGCCTCTGGCTGTCATGCTTGACCCTGTTCGTAGTTGTGCTGTGATAGGATTCGTCAGACGGGCAGAGCGGGGTGGAGGAGAGAGAGAGAGAGAAAGAGAGAGATAGAGAGAGAGAGAGGGGGGACAGAGAGAGAGAGATAAAGAGAGAGAGAGAGAGAGAGAGAGAGAGACAGAGACAGAGAGAGAGAGAGAGAGAGAGAAAGAGTGGGAGAGAGAGAGAGGAGAGAGTGGGAGAGAGAGAGGGAGAGAAAGAGAGGGAGAGTATGTGTAAGCCCAGCAAACACAAATCATATAGAAAACGTTCGTCTATCTCTTCCCATAGGTGTAGGAATGACTTGCATTGAGAATGGTGCAGGAGAGCCTTGAGAAACTTTTAATCCAAAAATCCAAACACAAAGGTTTTATAATAAATTGTTTTTCTACGATTATTTTGTTCCTAATGTATTACAAATAGTTTTAACATGTTTAAATATAAAATATATGGTGTTTTTTTGTAAAATTCATTAATAAATTGTGAATGATATTTAATGGCTGAATGAAACCTTCAAAATACATTTAGTTATTCTATGATCAGAAAAAAGTAGTTTTCCAAATTTTCTAAAAATCGCTCTTTTCAACACAATTTGACTCCTTATGCATTCCACTAAACACTAATATCATGTTTGTATATATAATTTATGTATTATTCCCTAAAATAATTGATATAAATTATAAATGTTGCTGGAGAGTGGTGTGAAAGACTGA